>NC_060271.1:65128037-65279840 GCF_021613505.1 Equus quagga
GCTACAATCCCACACAGACCCTACAAGGTGTAATAAGGTCTGTTTTGGAAATAACTCTTATTTCGCTCTGCATCTAAAATCATTTTCTAATCAACAAAAATATTATTGTGGATGGATTGAGGTACTTTCAAATCTCTCACCTGAGACCGAGAGCAGCAAAGGCATGAGGAGCTTGGCCTGTGATATCATATTCTGCCATTGCACTGGCTGATGCAGCTCAGTGCACATTGTGGAGGGAAAGAGCACATGTGTAAAACTCTGGGCAGCCAGCCAGGGCCCAGACGAGACTATGCAAAGCAAGTAGTGATTATGGAAGTAAATCATAGCAGTGGTCGTGAAAGTATGTAATTTAAAGAAAGAGTCAAAAATAACATCAGAAAATGTGACTGTGAATGACATACACATAAATTTAGAAACTGTAATTTCCAATAAGTATTCAGAAACCAGTTGAAATATAAAATATTTTTCAAAGTCAATAGCATTCTCTTACACAAGCTAATCTAACAAAGAGGTTCTATGTTATATAAACACACACGCATAAGTATGTGTGTGTGTGTGTGTGTGTGTCCTTAAAAACATTTATGTTCTGAAAAGATAGATAGTGGGAAATTCTGGATTTTCTGTAACCAAAAATATTTTATTGCTAAGGCCGCTTTGTCTTGAAGCCATCTAAGTATACGACAAACCCATGAGCTGGGGTGCCAGGGCCATGCAAAGGACAGAGAAGAAGAAGTAGAGGCCCAGAGCCCAGCCAGGGGAGAAGTTCTGAAGGAAATCCATCCTACATAAGGCTGAGTCCCTGAGGACTGTACTCTCAGGATAAGAGCAAACCAAATCTGGACTGAACTCGGCCTTCCACTCAACTTCTGGGAACTGAAATGCTGGAGAACTGCTTAGATTTGTTGCAGAAGCAGAGACAAAAAGGGAAGACAAGAAGAAAAAAAACCTTCCCTCGAATGTTGTGACTGTAGATCAATGCCCGCATGGGATCACATCCAAAGCACGCATGGCTTAAGTGAGTCTGGAACTTTCCAACTTTGAACTGGATTTAGCCCGTCCAACTAGTACAGCCCCCAAGCAGCAGAAATAAACAAACATAAAACTTTTCTTGAGGAGGACACATCCATTCTAAACTCTCAGGAGACCTCATAAATAATTTTTGAAAGGCCAACATGAACAAGATGTCAGAGGTTTCTTGAAATCTAGGAAAACGAGACTACCTGAATGTGAACAACATTTGTAACAACAGAATCACAGAAAGCAGACATGAAAGTCCCCTCAGGATTTCAAATTTTGAAAGTAGCACAGGTAGTTTACTTTTTAAAAAATGAATAACAAGCATGGACATATCTAGGGGGGAAAAGAAGACTATAAATGGTGATAGTAGAGTCTTTAAAAAGAACCAAACTTAAACCCAGCAGAGCCAACACACTATTGAAGAAGAACAAAATTAAAAGACTGACTCTACCTGACTTCAAGACTAACTATAAAGTTACAGCAATTGAGACAGCTTGGCACTGGCGAAAGAATAGACAAATATAGATCAGTTGAACATAGTAGAGAGCCCAGAAATAGAGCTAGACAAATATAGTCAGCTGATCTTTGACAAAGTAATGAAGGCAATTCAGTGGAGAAAAGACAATTTTTTCAGGAAATGGTGATGGAACAACTGGACATCCACATGCAAAAGAAAAAAATGAATCTAAACACAGACTTTACACTGTTCACAAAAATTAACTCAAAATGGATCATAGACCTAAATGTAAATTAAAATTTTAAAACTCCTAGAAGATAATATAGGAAGAAATTTAATTGACCTTGAGTTTGCTGGTGACTTCTTAGATACTACATGAAAAGCACAATCCATGAAAGATAAAATGTATAAGTGGGACTACAGTAAAATTAATAACTTCTGCTCTTTGAAAGATACTGTTAAGAGAATGAGGAGCAAGCCACAAATTGAAGGATATATTTTCAAAATGCATATCTAATAAAATAGTTGTATCCAAAATATGCAAAGAACTCTAAAATTTAACAATAAGAAAACCAACAACTCTATTAAAGTAGCAAAATATCTGAAGGGACATGTCACCAAAGAATATATACAGGTGGAAAATAAGCATAAGAAAACATGCTCTACATCATATGTGATTAGGGAATTGCAAATTAAAACAACAAGATACCACTACACACCTATTAGAATGACCAAAATCCAAAACACTGACAATAACAAATGCTAGGGAGGATGTGGAACAACAGGAACGCTTATCACTTGGATGCGGAATCTAAAAGTGCTGAAGTCATAGGAACAGAGACTAGAATGTTGGTCAACAGACTCAGGGTGAGGGAAATGCAGATATGTTGGACAAAGAGTATACAATTTCAGTTATAAGATGAATAAATCCTGGGGATCTAAGGTGCAGCTTGATGATTATTGTTTATAATACTGGATTATACACCTGAAAGTTGCTAAGAGAGTAGATCTTAAACACTCTCACCAAAAAAAGTCACGGTAATTATGTGATGTGATGGAGGTGTTAGCTAACACTATGGTAGTAATCTTTGTGCAATATTTGGTGTATCAAATCAATATGTTATACACCTTAAACTTACACTATTTTATATGTCAATTATATCTCAATAAAGCAGGGGAGAAGATACTAGGCACAAAAAATATATACAAATATACAATATTATTTGCATTTTCCTGATAATTAGGGATGATGAACATGTTTTTCTGTGCCTATTGGCCATCCTTATATCTTCTTTGGAAAATTGTTAAGATCCTTGGCCCAGTTTTTGATCAGAGTGTCTGTTATTTTGTTGAGGAGTTGTATGTAATTTATAAAATTGGGATATTAACACCTTTCCAAAATACGATTTGCAATATTTTCTCCCAGTTGGTGAGTTGAGTTGTCTTTTCGTTTTGTTGATAGTTTCCTTTGCTGTGCAGGAGAATTTTAGTTTGATGTAGTCCCATCTGTTCATTTTTTATTTTGTTTCTCTTGCCCTAGGAGGTATGATATTCAAAAAGACCAATGTCAATGTTTTCTTTCAGGAATTTTATGGTTTCAGGGCTTTAATCCACTGCCAGTTAATTTTTGTGCATGGTGTAAGATAATGGTCTCTTTTCATTCTCTTGCACATAGCTGTTTGGCTTTCCCAATACCGTTCATTGAAGAGACTTTCTCCATTTTACGTACTCCACTCCTTTGTCGAAAATTAGCTGTCTGTAAATGTGTGGGTTTATATCTGGCTCTCAGTTCTGTTCCATTGATCTGTATGTCTGTTTTTCTGCCAGTACCATGATGTTTTGGTTTCTATAGCTTTACAGTATATTTTGAAGTCAGAGAGTGTGATACCTCCAGCTTTGTTCTTTTTTCTCAGGATTGCATTGGTTGTTCAGGCTCTTTTGATTCTATTTATATAAAGTGCCATAACAAGCAAAGCTTTATGCTTTAGAGATCCAGAATGTACAATCCAGGAAATGATTACTATAAACGTCAGAGATAGGGTTTAATTTTGAGGAGAAGGAAAGCTTGTGATTAGTAAATGATACATTGGGTTTCAGGGAAGGGGAAGACCAGACATATACCAGATATGACGATATCTTGAGGATTACTAGATTATTATTTAACAAAAAATGTTTATATGTGTTTGTTGTGCACTTTTGTTGTTATATTTTATAATAAAATTTTTAAAATGTTACAGTTTCACAATTTTATTGATAATTACCAAAAATTATATCCACAAAATACAAGGCACAATACTTGACTAGAGATTTTGGTCAATTAATATTTGTGGAATGAATGAATGAATAAAACAGAAAACGATGGGGCTGGCCCTGTTGCCGAGTGGTTAAAGTTCCGTGTGCACTACTTCTGCGGCCTGAGATTTGCAACTTTGGGTGCCAGGTGTGGACCTACTCAAATCATCAGCTATGCTGTGGGGGTATCCCACATGCAAAGTGGAGGAAGATTGGCATGGGTGTTAGCTCAGGGTTGATCTTCCTCAAGGAAAGAAAAACAGGAGGAGGATTGGCAAGAGGTATTATCTCAGGGTGAATCGTCCTCACCAAAAAAGGAATAAGAAGAAAATGAATAACAGAAACCACTAACACTATTGAAATTCATATGATTGGAAAGAAGGCGTACATCTTGCACCAATTGATATCTCCAATTCAGATTTGTCTTTCAAATTCTTAAAGCTCTTCTTGGATGTCTCAAAGGCACCTCAACATCAGTAACTTTACAATATCTCATCTTCCCCTTCCCCACATCTCAACCCTGCCAAACCCCGTCCTAAGAAAGGGGACATCATACATCTTGTTGTGTAAACCAAAAACACTGGAGACATCCCTGACACTGCTGTTTGCGTCAATCCTCATAGCCAATTGTACAGCCTATGTAATCCCAAATCCATCCACTTCTTTCCATCCTCACAGTCATGGTCTTAGACCAACACCATCACCTCTCTTCTGGATTCCTAAAGTAGCTTCCTAACTCCTGTTCTTGCATATATTCTTGTCTCTCTCCAAAATGTTATCCACTGAAACCAGAATGATCTTTTTTAAAGGCAAATTTCATCATGTCATCTGTCTGATTAAAAGGCTTCCAAATCTTTCTATTTGTATAGGATAAACAAAAGAACACTTGGAATGCCCTTCCTGATGGCCTCATATATACATCTCTTACCTTAAATTCTGCATTTTTGTAGCATTCTCTAATCAATGTGTATATCCCTACCACTGACACTCCAGAGAGTATGGCTCTTGTCTTTCATTGGTCACCATCATTATTATAACACCAGTACTCAGAAAAGTACTTGGTATATAGTAGATTCTCAGTTAGCATTTGTTTAATAAATTAATAAATGAAAACACATATAAAGGAAGGAAAGCATCAATTCTATCGATTTTATTTACAATTATAACATAACCCTAAGCAATATACTAATGAGATTTGTTTTGCAACTCCATAAATTATTCTAAATTAATAGAAGTGAAAATAGTTTAATACAACTGCGGAAAAAAATTGATGACGGTCTAATACTCTCAAATATGGAACATATTGTGTTAGTCAGGGCCTTTGGTTGCAAACAATAACAACCAACTGGGTCTAACCTGAGCACAAAGGGAAATGGCTGAACCATATTATGTGACTTACAGATTTGATACGAAGTTTGGGTAGCACGGGATAGAAAAGGCATGGGAGCTAGATGGCATAAATGCAGTCTGGGACAAATCACAGAAGGAGATTTTAAGTGACATCACTGCCACCACAGATGCACAGCCGCAGTGCTACTGGTATCACCACTGCTGTACACCAGTCCTGGAACATTAGATACTGGAGGCCTCTACAGCTGCCATCTTGGGATATAGTTCTATTCACACACATTTTAGACTCTGAGTTGAGCAGGAAGACAGTTTCCACAAGTATGACTTCAACAATGCTTCATCCTGAATATATTTACGTTTCTAGGAACTGAACCAGGGATGCTAAAATATAACTCTTTTCATCTTAGCTTCATCAGAGAGTCTAAGACAATAGGTACCGACTGCTGTCATTATTTAAAAAGTAAGAAATACACAGCTTGCAAGATTTTTAACCAGAAGCCTGTGTTCTATGAATTTCATGATCATATATATTGATTTGTTTCAAAAGTGTCCCTCAGCCCCCACCACATCCTGGAAGGATGAACTGAGTCTCATAAATGCAGCCATTTCTGGGGGATGGAGCTTGAGCAACATCAAGCAAAAAGAGAAGCTGCAAGGTGGTGTCAGCATCCCAGATGCACAGGCTCTTGTTCCACTGTGTTTAAGAAGAGAGAACATTTGCAAACACAGAGATGGGATTTTACATCCAAAGTAATCCTCCTCTTCAGAAGACCCAGAATCTTAAAATTGGATATAAAATAAGTGCTACAAGCAATATAAACCTATTCACCTGTAACAGCAACTTCATTTCAGCGTCATTTTTTCCTTCTATCTCTGAGTGGCACAGCATCTCTGGATCAGCCCTCTGTGCCTCTGATTGCAGGTTCCAGTGGGTAGATCATGCTCTCTTAGGCTTCAGAGTCCTTGCCTATCTCCCCAGGAGAGAGAGTATCCATCAGCTGCAGGACCAGGGAAAGCCTCCTCTACATGGATATCAAGCATAACTTAGTGTGGTACCAGCACAGATCTGGGCTGGCCCCAAAGGACCTCATTTGTCATGCTTCCACTGAAGTTAACAGCATGCTCACCCAATGGTTCAGTGGTAGTGGGTCTGACAGACTTCATTCTTATCATCAGCAGTATGGATGCTGGGCGCCGGCCTGGTGGCGCAGCAGTTAAGTGCGCACGTTCCACTTCTGGCGGCCTGGGGTTTGCTGGTTTGGATCCTGGGTGCGGACATGCCACCACTTGGCAAGCCATGCTGTGGTAGGCGTCCCACATATAAAGTAGAGGAAGATGGGCATGGATGTTAGCTCAGGGCCAGTCTTCCTCAGCAAAAAGAAGAGGATTGGCAGTAGTTAGCTCAGGGCTAATCTTCCAAAAAAAAAAAAAAAAGCAGTATGGATGCTAAAGATAGTACAACTAATTACTATTTTCCAACTTCAGGATATACTCTCATAATGACATGACCCCAAATATAAACCTTCCTACCAGAACAGGTGGGATAGGTGTCCCAGCTGCTTCTCACTTACTAGCTACTTGTACAAATATAGGGTTTTTTTATTGTTTGGTTGGTTTGTTTTGTTGAGGGGGAAAAAAGAGTTGGCATGGGGTAGTTTAAAAATCTGCATCTGGGACTTCTCTTACTCCAAAAAAAGAGCTAGTCTCCTTCTCTATCTTTCCATCCACTTCCTTTAAATCTTATTTCAGCTCTAGCTCTGGGTCTCAGTGCTGGGTCATGCAGCTCAGTCTAGTCCTCTCCACTCAGATCCCAAACACCCTTCCCACTGCCTTTACTGCTATTCCTCAAATAGAACCTCCTCTCTAGGCAAGTTTGTAGTCACTATCCGCTGAGCATCCCTATTTCCCTACTTTGCCATTAAAGGTTGATTCTAGAGAAAACATCCCAGGAATGAGAAAACACTAGATCGCTGCCTATCCTTGTGATAGAACCAATGCAAATTATATGTTTGCCCATACATTTTTGACGTAAAAAAAAAGACTCCTAATGCAAAACTGAGAAGTGAAGAATAAGTTCCTTTGATAATTAGAAAAGGTTTTAAATCTCAAAAGAATAGTAAAGTAGATTTTAAGAGAGCAGAAAACAAAAATGCATAGAAGCTTTGAGAGATAAGGGGCTCAGATTCCTAAAGAGCAGGATTTTCAAAACCTTGCCAATTCATACCCTTTCCCAACCAGTGAAATGTCCTATACCTTCCATCTCTTCTGAGTGCTCCCTTACCTTTGTGCTCTTTAGCCTTCCCCTGCAGCCTTCTCAAGGAGTTCCTGTTGCCCCCTTCATTTGCCACTTTTATATCTCTTCCGTACCTTCTAACTAAAAAATAAAGAATAAAAAAGCAGTCGTCGAATTCAGTGTAGATAGACTACATCACCCAGTGTCATTCCTTATTGCAGTCATCCATCAGCTCCAAAGTCTTTTCTCATTTCTGGGATATTTTAGTTCCTGGCTCACAGACACTCTCTTCAAATCCATGTCTGTCACAATTCCTGGTAATTTAAATGTATGCACAAGTGATCATTCCATTATCTTGATCTCTCAGTTCTTTGATCAAGTCTCCTTCAATTGTCTCTTCCTCACTCAATCTTGATCACTCACTTCCATGGCCATACCTTAGACATGTCATTAGAAAATAATTGCAACTTCTTTATCATCAAAATGTTAAGCATTTCACTCTTGGCCACCTCTAAGAGCTCTGCCTCTTCCTCCTTCCGGGATGCCATTGCCAGTAATTTCTAGCCTTCATTAGGACCTGAAATCTGTAGGGAAAATAATGTTGTGTTTCACTGGAAAATTAGTCAGGTCTATACCATACCTTTCCAGGTTATCAGAGTCTACTCCTGTTTATTGTCTTTGAGCTATTTTGTAACTGTTCATAAAGTCATCAGTTACTTCCCTATTTCCAAATCCAATGCTCACATCCCAGTCCTTGCCTCAATAGACCCATCAGCAGCATTTAGCATGTTGACAACACCCTCCTCCTCGATACACCTTTTTCTCTAAGCTCCAGGACATCACACCATCTTGCTTGTCTTTATCCCATTGTTCCTTCTCAGATTCCTTGGCTGGTTCTTGCTCATCTCTCCTGCCTTAGAGCTCAGTCGCTGTGCTTCTAATCAACTCAACATTCATTCCAGTAGTTACAATATTTCAATCTCCATTCCCATTGTCTTCCCTGAACTCTAGACTCGTATATCCAATGGCATACTTCACAACCACACTTTGAGGTTAATACACATCTGAAACTTAAAATGTCCAAAACAAAATTCCTGATCTTCTTCCCCAAATCTACTCTTGCCATAGTATTCTCTAACTAAATAAATGGCTACTCCATCCTTCCAGTACTCAGAATAAACCTTACAGTCCCCAAACCTCTCTTTCTCTCATACTCCTTGTCAAAACCATCAGCGTATTGTTATCTCTATCTTCAAAATATAATACTTCTCACTTCCTCTGCCGCTACTGCCATAGATCAAAGCTGCCGTCATCTCCAGCCTGGATGATAGGAATGGCCCACTAATAGAGAGATCCTGTGAAACTAAGTATCAAATCATGTCCTTCTCCATTCAAAACTATCCCACTTACCAGATCATTCAAAATAAAACCTTAATAATAGAGAAGTCTACAAAGTCCTATAAAGTGTGGCCTCTTCATTATTTCTTTGATCTTATTTCTAGTACTCTACCCCTTTCATACTCCATTTTAGCAACATTGCCTTTCCTCTATTTCTCCAACGCGCTACTCACATTTCTGCCTCAGAAATCTGCTATTTCCTATATCTAAAACTCTATTTCCTGGAAATATTTCTATGACTTATTACCTCACCATATTAAGACTTTGATTAAGTCATACCTTCCCAGTCTCACCTTCTCCATGGTCATCTATAGTAGATTGATGCCAAAAATGGAGCCCCTATTCTTAAGGGGGATCCCCATGGTTTTTGCAATACAACTTTGCATTTCCTCCTATCAAGAGGTAGGTACCCTCTCATTCCATAATATCAATTGCATTGATCATTAGAGCACGTCAAATTGGACATTGTGACAGCACTGAGTCCAGGCTTCAAGATGCCTTATGTAGTTTTACTTTCTCTCTTGGGACCGTGCCAACTGCCATAGCAAATTGAGATTTGTCTGCAGTTTGGTGAGATACATGAGATCTAGTCATTCAGACAGCAATAGCTGATGGTCAGCCAACTACAGAAATGCGAAAGAGATGAAAGAAATGTGAGCCTTTCTATATTAACTAGCACCCAGTTGACCTGTCAACTGACTTTAAATACACAAGCAAGCCAGCCAAGATCAATAAAGTCTGCCCAACAGAGACGATCAGCTGACCCATAAACATGACAGCAATAAAAAGGCTACAATTTTAAGCCACTGTATTTTGTGAGTGGTTTATTACATGACAATAGCTAACTACTACATCATCCAGTTTTAAATTTGTACTCACTCTTACCACTGCATGCTTTTAATCCTTCTTTGTTTTATTTTTCTTCATAGCACTTACAAAACGACAGAGTAAATACTTACTGATGCACTTGTTTACTGTCTGGTTTCCCCAACTGGAATGAAAAATCAATATTATTGCTCTTGATACATAGTAAGCACTTGAACAACATATCTTGAATGAATGAATGACATAGATTCCTCAATATCAATACTGTAAATATATTTCAAATTATTATGAGAAGCTATTATGCAGGTAAGAGTGTTCAGAGTACACTGATCAGGTTTTCTGGGATCTTTCCTGAAGCTAAATTTCATTAACCCATGTATTTCAGAATGAGGTGAAAAAACAATACCAAAATGAGTAAAGTTTTTCCATATTTACACTGAAATCAGCATGTTAATTGAATGTTGTCCTAGGGACTCAAGTAGTAGCATACTTAGTGTCGCAATTCCCTTCAGTCACAAAATTAGACCTGGGAGCCCAAGGGATAGATTTAAAGATAAAGTTGACAAATGATGAGAAAAGATAATATGGAACACTCTCATATATTCCTAAAGTGACAGGGTTAAAGAATTAGAGAATTGCCTTTGTAAGAATGAGTATGACTGTGGAAACAGAGAGATGATAAAAAGGTGGTACAAAAGGAGAGAGAGTAAGAAAGCAACTTAGTGACATTGCCCAGGAAGGTTTGGCTGGGAAATACCATCCAGGAAAAGAAGCAGCAAGAGAGGGATACCACCTTCTATGTGAAAGATTTTGATTAGGAGGGGTCAAGGGTTTAATATTGGGATAGTCCAGAGTTAGAAGGGTGATTGTAGATAAAGAAAGGAGACCAGCAGAATCATAAATTAAAATAGAAATTTTTCAGAATCAAGGAGGCACACAGAAGAGATAATGGATCCATCAGGGTGTAAAATTCGCTGGATCCTTCTGCAGAGGCTGGAGACAAACCTTATTGACTTAATCATGCCATCAGTCCATGGGAAACATGCAGGTTCCTGTGACACAAAACCTCCTCATCTCTGTGAGATCTTACAGTATTTTTTTCAATAATCTCCCACAAAAAGGGATCCAGAAAAACCAAGCTCCCTTAATTTTATCCTGGGCCCTACAAATCCTTCAGCTAATAAGTCAGGCGATATGACCTCTCAGGCAGATAGAGGAATGTGCATATTCCAAGCTGCATGGGGAAGAAGCAGCTGGTGCAGAGAACCATGAGCCATGGTTTGGGGGAGGAAGTTTCTGTTCAAGGCTGAAGCACTGTGGGAGGAGTACTATAATCCTGCTGACAGTAATAAACCGCCACATCTTCAGCCTGGAGGCTGCTGATGGTGAGTGTGAAATCTGTCCCAGATCCGCTGCCGCTGAATCGGTCAGGGGACCCCAGATGCTCTGCTGGATGCTGCATTGATCAGCAGCTTAGCAGCCTGTTCTGGTTTTTGCTGGTACCAATCTAACTTGTTGCTGATACTCTGACTGGCCTTGCACTTAATGTTGACCCTCTGCCCTAGAGACACAGCCAAGGACCCTGGAGACTGGGTCATCACGATGTCCCCCCAGGCACCTGCAGTCACAAAGGGACAATGATGATACACACACAATTTATCATAGACACAGGGAAATATATAATTTAAAAAGTGCCTTCTAATAATATTACGTCAGCACATAATTTGGTCTCTTTTGGAAATTGTCAGTATTTCCCAGTATATCTTATCTTAAAACTATTTTTTTTAACTCTAAAAAGATAACACTCCAAAACCACTCATGCTCTTTTTAATTTCTCACCTGAGACCCAGAGCAACAAGGATATAAGGACCTGTGTCTGCCAAATCATCTTGCCTGCCTGCCTGCCTGACGCAGCTCAGCTCACACTGCAAAGGCCCCTTTTATAAAACCTGAGCAGCTGCTCTGGGCCTGCAGGGGCCTATGCGAAGCACTCAGTGAGGATAGAAGTAAATTGCATGAGCAGTGGGCTGTGAAAGTATCTAATGCAAATCAAGAGCCAAAAATATTATCACCTACGGTGTACTTGTATGATGAGAAGACACAGAAGTCAACTTAGAAGCTCTAAGATCAACTTGGAAGATTTGAAACTACAAACTGCTAGATGATCTAACAAAATGTTTCTACTTTAAATTCAAAAATGTTTTCAAATGGGTTCGGCTTCCAGAAATGATAGGCTAAGTTCCTCATATCAACAACCCTGGTGAAATAATGAAACATGCTGAAAAAAACATCCTGCAAAAGGAAGAAAGAAAGGAATTGAAGGAAGGAGGGAGGGGAAAGTGAAAGAAGGAAGTAAGAAAGGAAGGGACCAAGAGAGGGAGGGACAGAGGGTGGGAGCAAGGAAGGGAAGAAGGGACAAAAAGAAAATGGGAAACGTTTGGCTCAATTTTTTTTAAAAAGCTATGATCAGCAAATGTTGGAGCTCCAAGGTCAGTTTTATCTTCAAGGTATACAGGGACACTGCAAACACTTGAGCTTGGGTTTGGGGGCTATGCAAGGGCCAGAGAGATAGAAAACAGGCACAGCATTAACTCATATGGAAAGACATGTGGGGCCCTAATTTGAGCTAGGGGCCAGAGGGACTCTAATCTCAAAGTAAGTGTTAACTAAAGAGAAACTGGATCCTATCCTTCCCACAACTGCTAGAAAGTGAAAAGATGGCACTGCATTCACCAGAGAAACGGAGAGAGAAAAAAGAAATAAGATTACCTTGGGAAATTATGGGGGCAGAACAACATTTGCAAGGATATTTACTACCTGTATGCATGGCCTATTTGGGTCTGGCGCTCTCCATCCTTGGAATTTGGTTAAGATGTTCCTTCTTATATGGCCCCCAAATGAAAGCTACCCCAGAGAAGGGCACAGGAAACCTCACAAATAATTTTTCAAGGAACAATAACACCAAGAGATCAAAGATTCTTGGAGTTCAAGAAAATAAGATAACATGAAATGAATGAGAATAAACAAAAATAAGAAAAAGTAGAGGGGCCGGCAGGTGGGGCAGCAGTTTAGTTCACACATTCCACTTTGGCAGCCTGGGGTTCACCAGTTCAGATCCCGGGTGTGGACTTGTCACTGCTTGGCAAACTATGCTGTGGTAGGCATCCCACATATAAAGTAGTGGAAGATAGGCATGGATGTTAGCTCAGGGCCAGTCTTCCTCAGCAAAAAGAGGAGGATTGGCAGCAGATGTTAGCTCAGGGCTAATCTTCCTCAAGAAAAAAAAAGGAAAAAAGTAAAAGTAGAGTTCTGCCAAGACTTCAGATTGGGGAACTATGAAATTATGAGAGCTTGTTTAAAGAAATAAATTACAAATTTGACACTGTATGGAAGGTACAGAAACTAAAAACAAAGCAAGTGTACATTTAAAAACATTGAAATAAAATGTCTAGAAATTAGAAATAGAATAACCACAATTTTAAAAATCAATTCTTAACAAAAATACCATAAACTGGGTGAATTATAAACAAAAGAAATTTATTTCTCACAGTTCTAGAGGTTCGGGAGTCCATAATCAAGCCACCAGCAGATTCAGTGTCTGGTGAGTACCGCTATCTGGTTCATATGTGGCCATCTTCTTGCTGTAACCTTACGTGGTGGAAGGAGTGAAGGAACTCTCTGGGGTCTCTTTTATAAGAGAACCAATTACATTAATGAGAGCTCAATCTTCATAACCTAATCACCTTCCAAAGGTGCCACCTAATAATACTATCATGTTGGGAGTTAGGATCTAAGATGTGGATTTGGGGGTTACAAACATTCTCTCCTTAGTATCAATAGAAAAGGGACTTCCACTTCCAGGCAAAATGGAGAAAAAGGATGTGTGTGGTCTGGACCTTTCAAAAAAATGGTTTTCAGGACACTGGACATCAAGCAATAAAGGACAGTCTGAGAGACAGGAAACAAATGAGCTGAGCCCTGTGAGTGTACCAGCTTATTGAATTGAGAGATTTTTCAGGCTGCAGCACAAGGAGGAGAAATGTAGGTGGAGCCAAGTGGACTCTCTGGTTGAGGAAACAAAGCTGAAATTCCAGAAAGACTGAAGTAGCTAAAATTTGCAGGACAGAGTACCAAAGGAGAAAGAGATGCAGAGATAGAAAGAACTCCATATATCTGTTGATAATAGTTCATCTAGAATATTCAACAGAGAGCCCATTGGTGCATGTCTATGAGGAAACTGCCCAAGGCTGAGCAAAGAACCTCCCAAAGAAATTGGAGGTAACAGTGTCTGGAACTCACACAGGGCCAGGAACAGTGCCTGGTTCCACCAGCCAATTATGAAAACCTCATAATTTACAGGACATTGAGTAAAGTATTCAGAAAGACTTTGTCTTTGTAGTGGGGAATACTGAGCTCTAGACTAAATACTGCTCTGGTCCCAGCAAACAAACCATAAAGGATGACCCAAGAGAATCAAGCTATTTCCAAGTAATTTAACTATGTCCCAGATCAAAGCTTAAGAATATTTATAGCAATGCAATGATGTCAAGCACCCAACAAAGTAAAATTCACTAGGCCCTGTATCCAATGAAAGGTTAGCAGTATGCAGAAGAGCAGGAGTATGACTGATAATGAGGAGAAAAATTAGTCAATGTAACCAAATCAGAACTCACGCAATCATTAGAATTAGAAGGAAAGAACATTTTTTATTAAAACTATATTACATATATTCAAAAGTTAAATAGACAGATAGAAGATATTAAGAAAGAGAGTTAAAGTGAACTGCTAGAGATGAAAACCACAGCATTTCTGATATAAAAACTGGGTGGAATTAATCAGAGATGACAGAGGAATAGATTAGTAAACATGAACACATTAGAATAGAAACTATTCAACATGAAACAGAAGAAAAAGAATCGAAAACAATGGCAAGTTCATCAGTGAGCTTTAGGACAACCTCAAGGGGCAAATATACTTTTAATTGAAGTCCCAAAGGACAAAGAGTGTCAGAAACAGAAAAAATATTTGAAGAAATACTAGCCAAAATATTCCAAATTTGATGAAAATTGTAAATGAACAGATCCAGTAAACTGAATGAACTGCAAGCACAGGAAAGATGAAGAAAAATATTTGATCTGACGAAGACTTCCAGTACTGTGTTGAGTGTGAGTGGTGGTGGGCACCTTGTCTTCTTCTTGATCTTAAAAGAAAAGTTTTTAGCTATTCACCATTCAGTTACGATGTGAGCAGTGAGCTTGTCGCATTATATAGTCTTTATTATGTTGAGGTAAGTTCCTTCTCTAACCAAACTGTTGAGAGGTTTAACATGAAAGGGAGTTGAATTTGTCAAATGCATTTTCTGCATTTATCAAGATGATCATATGATTTTTATCCTTGATTTTTTTAAGGTGGTGTATCACGTTTATTGATTCACATATGTTGACCTAAGCTTACATCCCAGGGATAAATCTGACTTGATCATGGTGTATAATCCTTTCAAGGTACTATTGGATTCAGTTTGCTAGTATTTTGTGGAGAAAATTTGCGGAGAAAATTTGCAGCTATGTTCATCACAGATATTGGCCTGTAGTTGTCTTCCCTTGAGTCTTTGTCTGACTTTGCTATTAGTGTGATATCGGCCTCATAAAATGAGTTTGGAAGTGTTCTCTCCTCTTCTATTTTTCTGAAGAGTTTGAGAAAGATTGGTGTTAATTCTTCTTCAAAAGTTTGGTAGAATTCACCAGTGAAGCAATCTAGTCCTGGGTTTTATTTTTTTGGAGATTTTTGATTATCAATTCAATCTTCTTACTACTGAATGGTCTGTTCAGATTTTCTATTTCTTCAAGATTCAGTTTGAGTAGCTTGTATGTTGCTAGCAATTAATCCACTTCTTCTAGGTTAGCCAATTTATTAGCATATAATGGTTCAAAATAATGCTTTATGATGCTGTTTATTTCTTTTTTGGTTGTTCTTTGTTTTTTATTTATTTTTTCATTGCAGTAACATTGTTTTATAGTGTTACATAAATTTCAGGTGTACAATGTAGTATATTTTGAATTCTGTGTAGATTACATCATGTTCTCCACCCAGAGACTAATTACCATCCATTACCACACACATGTTCCTAATCACCCCTTTCAACGTCCTCCCTCTCCCCTTTCCCTTTGGTAAAGCCTAATCTAATCTCTGTTGCTGTGTGTTTGTTTGTTGTTTTTATCTTCTACTTATGAGTGAGATCATATGGTATTTGACTTTTTCTCTCTCTGATTTATTTCACTTAGTGTAATACCTATAAGGTCCATCCATGTCACAAATCCTGGATTTCATCATTTCTTCTCGCTGAGTATTATTCCATTATGCATATGTACCAAATCTTCTTTATCCATTTGTCACATCATGGGCACCAAGGTTGCTTCCAAGTCCTGGCTATTGTGAACAATGCTGCAATGAACATAGGGGTGCATGTATCTTTATGCATTTGTGTTTTCAAAACCTTGCATAGATACCCAGCATTGGAAGAGATGGATCACATGTAGATCTAGTCTTAATTTTCTGAGGAAACTCCATACTGTTTTCCATACTGGCCGCACCAGTTTGCACTGCCACCAGCAGCGTACAAGGTTTCCATTCTCTCCACATCCTGTCCAACACTTATTGTTTCCTGTCTTGTTGATTATAGCCATTCTGACAGGAATGAGGTCATACCTCACTGTAGTTTTGATTTGCATTTTCCTGATAGATAATGATGTTGAACATCTTTTCATGTGCCTGTTGGCCATCTGTATATCTTTTTTGAAGAATTCTCTGTTCTGATCTTTTGCCTATTTTGTAATTGGGTTCTTAGTTTTTTCATTTTTGATATGTATGATTTATTAGCATATTTTGAATATTAACCCTTTATCAGATATATGATTTGCAAATATCTTATCCCAACTGTTAGGTTGTCTTTTCATTTTGTTAATGGTTTCCTTTCCTGTGAAGAAGAGTTTTAGTTTTATGTAGTCCCATTTGACTATTTTTTCTATTGTTTCCCTTGCCAAGTCAGACATGGTATTTGAAAAAATGCTGCTAAGACCGATGTCGGATATCATACTGCCTGTATTTCCTTCTAGAAGTTTCATGTTTTCAGATCTCAAGTTCAAGTCTTTAATCCATTTTGAATTGATTTTTGTGCATGGTGTAAGATTATGGTCTACTTTCATTCTTTTGCATGTGGCAGTCCAATTTTACCAACATCATTTATTGAAGAGACTCTCCTTTCTCTGTTGTATGTTATTGGCACCCTTGTCGAAAATGAGCTGTCCATATATGTGTGGGAGTATTTCTGGGCTCTTGATTCTGTTCCATTGATCTGTAGGGCCATTTTTGTGCCAGTACCATGCTGTTTTGGTTACAATAACTTTGTAGTATATTTTGAAACAAGAGTGTGACACCTCCAGATGTGTTGGTTTTTATCCGCATACCTTTGGCTATTTGGGGTCTTTTTTTGTTCCATATACATTAGGATTCTTGGTTCTATTTCTGTGAAAAATGTCATTGGAACTTGGATAGGAATTGCATTTAAACCATAGATTGCTTTAGGAAGTGTGGACATTTAAACGATGTTAATTCTTCCAATCCAAGAACACAAAATATCTTTCCATTTCTTTGCATCTTCTTCAATTTCTTTCAACAATGTTTTATAGTTTTCAGTGTACAGATATTTCACCTCTTTGGTTAAGTTTATTCCTAGGTATTTTATTGCAATTGTAAATGGGATTGTATTCTTAATTTCTCTTTCTGCTACTTCATTGTTAGTTTATAGAAATGCAGCTGATTTTCGTATGTTGATTTTGTATCCTGCAACTTGACTGTATTTGTTTCTTATTTCTAAAAGTTTTTTTAGTAGATACTTTAGGGTTTTCTATATATAAAATCATTTCATTTGCAAATAGTGACAGTTTCAATTCTTCTTTTCCAATTTAGATTCCCCTTTATTTCTTTTTCTTGCCTGATTTCTCTGGCTAGGACTTCCAATACTATGTTAAATAAGAGGGGAGAGTGGGCATCTTTGTCTGGTTCCTGTTCTTAGAGGGATAGCCTTCAGTTTTTCTCCATTGAGAATGATATTAGATTGTGGGTTTGTCATATATGGTCATTATTATGTTGAGGTATTTTCCTTCTATATGCATTTTATTTAGTGTTTCCATCATAAATGGATGCTGTATCTTCTCAAAAGCTTTCTCTGCATCTATTGAGATGGTCATGTGATTTTATTCCTCATTTTGTTAATGTGATGTATCACATTAATTGATTTGTGGATGTTGAACCATCCCTGCATCCCTGGAATAAATCCCACTTGATCATGGTGTATGATCTTTTTAATGTATAGTTGTATTCGATTTGCTAGTGTTTTGTTGAGGATTTTTGCATTGGCGTTCATCAGTGATGTTGACCTGTAATTTTCATTTTTTGTGTTATCCTTGTCTTGTTTTGCTATCAGGGTAATGTTGGCTTCATAGAATGAGTTAGGAAGCTTTCCTCTTCAATTTTTTGGAACAGTTTGAGGAAGATAGGTATCAAGTCTTCTTTGAATGTTTGGTAGAATTCACCAGGGAAGCCGCCTGGTCCCAGACTTTTATTTTGGGGGAGGTTTTTGATTACTTCTTCGATCTCCTTACTGGTGATTGGCCTATTCAAATCTCTACTTCTTCTTGATTCACTTTTGGAAGGTTGTATGATTCTAAGAATTTATCCATTTCTTCTAGATTATCCATTTTTTTTTATGTATAGCTTTTCATAGTATTCTCTTATAGTCTTTTGTATTTCTGAGGTGTCTATTGTAATTTCTCCTCTTTGATTTCTGATTTTATTTACTTGAGCCTTCTCTCTGTTTTTCTTGGTCCATCAAGCTAAAGGTTTGTGAATTTTGTTTGTCTTTTCAAAGAACAAGCTCTTGGTTTCATGTATTTTTTCTATTGTTTTTTTTAGTCTCTATTTCATTCATTTCTGCTATGATTTCTTATTATTTCTTTCCTTATGCTGATTTCAGGCTTTGATTTTCTTCTTTGTCCAGTTCCTTTAGCTGTGCTGTTAGATTATTTATTTGAAATTTTTCTTGTTTGCTAAGGTAGGCTTGAATGGCTCTAAAGTTCCCTCTTGGAACTGCTTTTGCTGTATCCCATAGATTTTGATATGTTGTATTTTCATTTTCATTTGTCTCCAGGTATTTTTTTATTTCTCCTTTGATTTCTTTATTGACCTATTCGTTATCCAGTAGCATTTTTTTTAGTCTCCACATATTTCTGGCTTTTCTGATTTTGTTCCTGTAGTTGATTTCTATTTTCTCACCTTTGTGGTCTGAAAGGATGTTTGGTATTACTTCAATCTTCTTATATTTATTGAGTCTTATTTTGTGTTCCAATTTGTGATCCATTCTGGGGAATGTTCCATGTGCATTTGAAAAAAATGTGTATTGTGTGGTTTTTGGATGGAATGTTCTATATATATCTACTAAGTCCATCTGGTCTAATGAGTCATTTAAGACCAATATTTCCTTATTGGTCTTCTCTTTGGATGATCCATCCATTGGGGTAAGTGGAGTGTTAAAGTACCCTACTATTGTCGTGTTACTGTCTATTTGTCTTTTTATGTCTGTTAATAATTGCTTTATTTATTTAGCTGCTCCTATGTTGGCTGCATAGATATTTACAAGTGTTATATCTTCTTGTTGGATTGTTCCCTTTATCATTATGTAGTGCCCGTCTTTGTCTCTTGTTACAGTTTTTGTTTTAACGTCCGTTTTGTCTAAGTATTGCTACCGCTGCTTTCTTTTCTTTGCCATTTGCATGGAATATCTTTTTCCATCCATTCACTTTCACTTTGTGTCTTTAAGTCTGAAGTGTGTCTTTTCTCTGCAGCATATGGATGGGTCTTGTTTTTTAATCCAGTTGGCCACAGTATGTCTTTTGATTAGAGCATTTAGTTAATTTACATTTAAAGTAGCTATTGATAAATATGTATTTATTGTCATTTGGTTATTTTTTTGTTCTGGGTGTTTTAGTAGTTCTCTGTTCCTTTCATCTTCTCTTGCTTACGTTCCTTGTGGTGTGATTGTTTTCTTTAGTATTATGCTTGGGTTCAGTTCTCTTAATTGTTTGTGTATTTATTATGGGTTTCTGGTTTGTGATTACCATGGAGTCCATATATAATATTCTACATATACAGCAATCTATATTGAATTGATAGTCTCTTTAGTTTGACCTCTTTCTAAAAGCTCTACTCCTTACTCCCCTCTTCCCACATTTTATGTTTTTGAAATCATATCTAATCTCTCATTTTGTGGGTGTCTATCCATTACCCTCTTATCATTGAAATAAGTAAATTTAGTACTTTTGTCTTTTAACCTTCATATTACTTTCATAGGTGGTTGATCTGCTCTCTTTACTGTATGTTTGCCTTTACCAGTTGTTTTATTTCTTGTTGTGTTTTTTTTTCTTTTTGTCATAATTTTCTTATTCTTATTTGTGGTCTTCTCTTTCCCATTAAGTAAGTCCCTTCAGCATTTCTTGTAGAACTGGTTTCTTGGAGATAAACTACTTTAATTTTTGCTTGTCTGGGAAACTCTTTATCTCTCCTTCCATTTTGAATGATAACTTTTCCAAATAGAGTATTCTTGGCTGTAGGGTTTTTCCTTGAAGCACTTTAAATATATCATGCCACTCTCTTCTAGCCTCTAAGATTTGAGCTGAGAAGTTTGCTGATAGCCTTATGGGCTTTCCTTTCTATGTCACTTGTTGCCTTTCTCTTACCACTTTTAGGATTCTCTCTTTATCTTTAATTTTGGACATTTTAATTATAATGTGTTTTGCTGTGGGCTTCTTTGGGTTTATCTTGTTTGGTGTTCTCTGTGCTTCCTGTACTTGGATGTCTGTTTACTCCCTTGGGTTATTAAAGCTTTCAGGTATTATTTCTTCAAATAGATTCTCTACCCCTTTATCTCTCTCTCTTCTCCTTCTGAGACACCTATAATACGAATGTTAGTGTGCTTGATATTGTGCTAGAGTTCCCTTAGACTGTTCTTGTTCTTTTTAATTCTTTTTTCTTTTATCTGTTCAGTTAGGGTGTTTTTCTCTATTCTTTCATCCAGCTCGCTGATCCCTTCTTCTGTATCATCTACTCTGCTATTGAGCCCCTCTAGTGAATTTTTCACTTCCAGTATTATAGTCTTCATTTCTGCTAGGTTCTTTTTTATATTTTCCAATTATTTTTTGATGTTCTCACTGTATTCATCTATTTTTTTCCCCAAGATCAGTGAGCATCCTTATGAGTTTTTGTTTGAGCTCTTTCTCAGGTAGATTGCTTATTTTTGTTTCATTTAGTTCTTTTTCTGGGGTTTTGTCCTGTTTTCTTGCTTCAAATGTATTCCTTTACCTCATCATTATGTCTCTTTCTCTGTGCTTATATCTATGTATTAGGTGAGTCAGCTATGTCTCCTGATCTTGGAGAAGTGGTTTTATGTAAGAGATGCCTTTTGAGGCCCAACAGCTTGCTTCCCTCTCATCACTAGTCCAAATGTTCCAAGCGTGACCCCTGTGTGGGCTATGTGTGTCCTTCTCCTGCAGCAGGGTTGCTCTTATTGCAGGTACCTAGGGAGTCTATGTTTTCTTTCCCTGGCTATTTGTAAATCAGGTTTGGGGAGCCCCAGCACCATTGGCTGCAAGGTCAATAGCACACTCCTGTTGCAGTTCTTCTGTTAAGTGAGTAGGCTCCCAGTACGGCTGTTTGCTAGGCTCAGGTGCTTACTATTGCTGTAGACCTCAGACCTGCAAAGCTGTTGTCAGCTCTCTTAGCTTTGCAGCTGAGTGGGCCTGGCCCCAGGAATGGTAGAACCCAATTGTTTCAGGATTTGAAACATGGGCCAATCCCCTTTGTGGTTCTTTGTGAAGCACAGGTCTTCTGCCACTGATAAGCCCCGCCCTCCACAGGTCCACACACACCATCAATGCAGCCCTGATACATGCACACTTCCTGGGCCCCTGGATCACACTCAGTCACCCCACTGCAGAGGTCCCCACCTCTCCACCAATGTCTCCAACAGGTCACCTGCTCCTCACACAGGCCCTGCCCCACCAGGTGGACACACTCTCCTGCCTGTAGAGGATTGAGGCACTCAGTCTATTCAGGCTGACAAGTAGCCTGAGGGCTTGCTGTTGAGTGGAGCCAGGCCTTAGGACATGTTGACTGCCCTGGCTGAACTGGAATAAATCTGCACTCTAACAGGTGTGGCAGACTGCTGGGCTAACAGGCCAGGGGAAGAACTCCAATGGCATCTGCCAACATCTGTGTCTGCATGCCTGTACTAGGTCACAACAATGACTGCAGCCAATGTCTCAGTCTCCAGAGAGGTCTCACCTCTCACCAAGATGCACCCTGAGCCTTCCAGGTGGATCTCTTTTCATCAAAGGTTTGTGCACCTTTCTTTCTGGTGATTTTAAGTGGCTCTCCTGGATGGGCAAATTTGTGCTTGGGCCCTTTAAGAGTTGGCTTTATTCCGTTTATGTCAATAGCTTTTCTGGGGTATTCCCTGTTGCAGTTAGTAGTCAGCAAAGTAAGATATTATAAGATTCATCTCAGTTGTGCTGAGTCTGAAGAGTGCTTACAGTGATAATGAACCCCCCCCACACACACACTCAGGTCCCTACTTCTCCAGGGAGAGCTGCATACAGTAGGGTGGCTCTCACCCAGCCAGCTGTGAAGCTCCACAGTTCACAGTGATGGCTTTTTTTCTCTCTGGAAGGAATTTCTGCCACTTCTGCCTCAATCAGGACTGTCGCTTGTCGTGGGGGTTCTTTTTATCCAGTTTTCAGTTTCTCTCTGGGGTAATTGTTCCAAGGATAGTGGAAATCTGGTTGTGTTTGTGGGAGTGAGTTCAGAGTCTGCCTACACTGCTATCTTGATGAGATCTCCCAAAGCCATTTATTTCTGTGGTACTAGTTGTGATGTGTCCTCTTTCATTTCTGATTTTATTTATGTGAGTCCTGTATCTTTTTTCCTTAATTAGTCTAACTGAAGGTTTGTTGATTGTGTTTATCTTTGCAAAAAATCAATTCTTACTTTAATTGATATTTTCTATTGTCTTCCTAGTCTCTGTTTCAGTAAAATCTGACCTGATCTTTGTTATTTCCTTCTTTATGTCAATTTTGGGCTTAAATTGCTCTTCTTTTTCTAGTTCCTTAAAGTGTAAAGTTTGGTTGTTTATTTGAGATCTTTCTTTTTCTTAATATAGAAGTTTATCACTGTAAACTTTCCTCTTAGAAATGCATTTGCTGCATTCCAAATTTTTGGTATGATGTATTTCCATTTTCATTTGTCTCAAGATATTTTTTGATTTCCCTTTGACCCATTGACCAATTGGTTGTTCATGACTTTGTTGTTTAATCTCTACCTATGTGAATTTTCCGGGTTTCTTCCTGTTATTCATTTCTAGTTTTGTATCATTGTGCTCAGAAAAGATATTGGTATGATTTAAATATTCTTGCATTTGCTGATACTTGTTTTGTGATCTAATCTATCACCTATCCTGGGAAATGTTCTGTGTCCACTAGAGAAGAATGTGTACTCTGCTGCTATTAGATGGAATGTTCTATATATATATCTGTTAGGTCTATTTTGTCTAAGGTATAGTTCAAGTCCAATATTTTCTTATTGATTTTTTTGTCTGGATGATCTATCCCTTGTTGAAAGTGAGGTATTGAAGTCCCCTTCTATCATTGCATAGTGATCTATTTATTCCTCAGATCTGTTAATGTTTACTTCATATATTTATGATGTTGGGGGCATATACATTTAATACAGTTATTTCTTCTCAATGAATTCATTGACAATTTTACAGTTATATAATATACTTCTTTCTTTCTTATTAAAGTTTTTGAGTTAAAGTCTATTTTGTCTGAAGTAAGTATAGCCACACCTGTTCTCTTTTGGTTCCTATATGCACGGAATATCTTTTTGTATCCCTTACTCTAGCTTATGTCTGTCTTTAAAGCTGAAGTGAATCTCTTGTAGGCAGCATGTCTTGAGGTCTGAGTTTTTTTTATCCATTCACTCACTCTGTGCTTTTCATTTGAAAATTTAGTCAATACACATTGAAAGTAATTTTTAATGGATGAGGATGTACTATTTCCATTTTGGTCACTGTTTGAAGGGTGTTTTGAAGACCCATTGTTTCTTTCATCCTCTCTTGTTGTCTTCCATTTTGAATTGATGATTTTCTATATTGATATGCTTTTATACCTTTCTCTTTATCTTCTGTATATCTACTATTGTTTTTTGCTTTGTAGTTAGCATGAGGTTTACATAAAGCATATTATAACAGGCTTTTAAGTTTATAACAACTTAACTTTGCATACAAAAGCAGAACATCCTTACCACCCCTACCACCTTTTGTTTTTGAAGTCATAATATACTAATCTTTATATTATGGATGCATTGACAAATTCTTGTGGTTATATTCGTTTTTAACTACCTTAACTACATTATGTTACAATATTAGCATATTCTGGATTTGACAATATATTAACCTGTGTCAGTGAGTTTTATACTTTCATGTGATTTCATGTTAGTAGGTAGCATCCTTTCTTTTCAGCTTGAAGAATTCCCTTTAGCATTTCTTGTAAGGGAGATCTACTAGTGATGAATCGCTTCAGCTTTTCTTTGGGAATGTCTTTTTCTCTCTTCAGTTCTCAAGGACAGCTTTGCAATGTAACGTATTCTTGGTTGGCATTTTTTTCCTTTAGTACTTTGAATATATCATCCCACTCTCTTCTGGCATGCAAGATTTCTGATGAGAAATCCACTGATAGCATTAGGGGAGTTCCCTGGTATGTTTTTCTCTTGTTACTTTCAAGATTCTTTCTTTCTCTTTTATTTTGGATAGTTTTATTTTAATGTGTCTCAGTGAAGTATTCTTTGGGTTGAAACTGATTGAGGAACTTTGAACTTCATGCACCTGTGTGTCCATATCTTTTCCCAGTTTTAAGGAGTTTTCAGCCATTATTTCTTTAAATAACCTTTCTGACCCTTTCTCTTTCTCTTCTCCTTCTGAGATTCCCATAATGAGAATATTGGTTCACTTGTGGTTCTTTAATAAGTCCCAGAGGCTTTCTTCATTCCTTTCCACTGCTTCTTTTTCTCCTCTGACTGGATAATTTCAAGTGATCTCTCTTTAAGTTTGAGGATATTTACTTCTGCTTGATCAAGTCTATTATTGAAACTCTCTACTGTATTTTTTTAGCTCAATCTTTGTATTCTTCAGCTCCAAAATTCATATTTGGCTCACTTATATTAATGTTTTCTACCACTCTGTTGAACTTCTCATTTTCTTCTTGTATTGTTTTCCTGATTTCACTAAAATTGCATGTTTAAAATCTGCTTTCTTGGAGCCTTCTGAGCTTCTTTAGAACAATTATTTTGAATTCTTCGAAGACTATTCATTCATCTCCATTGCTTTGGAATCAGCTACTGGAAGTTTATTTGGTTCCTTTGGTGGGGTCATGTTTTCCTGATTCTTCATGATCCCTGTAGCCTTGCATATGTGTCTGCACATTTGACAAACCAATAAACTCTTCTAGACTTTATGGACTGACTTCATTAAGGGAAGACCTTCACCTGCAGTTGAGGGCATGCTGGAGTGTGCTGTGGCTCCACATCTAGTGGTGCATGGCATCAAATGTGGGGGCATGTGGCTGTAGCCACCCCTGACACAGGAAGGGTTAATGATCACTGGAAAAGGCTTGCCAACAAACTGTGACCCAGAGGTGAGAAGGCCGGTCAGCCAATGATGGGTAAGACCTCCAGGGGGAGGCAACCTAAGACAGGCGTGGTCACCTGGGGGCACAGATGGAGACATGATATCCATATCGGGAGCAGGAAGGGCCGTTGCCTAGGAGACCTTGCCTGCTCCGAGATAAAAATATACGAGCACAGCAATAACATGATAATGTCAAAACAGAGGCCAAGGGAAGGCTCCTTGAGAAATCACTAAGAATTCTTGGCATTCACTAATTACTTCATCCAGAACACCTGTGTATGTTTAACAGATGTAAGCTATGTATATATTGAAATGCTGGTTATAATAAACTCAGAGTGGCCATCAGCCCTCTCCGTATCTATCCTGATGTGTACATTGGATTGCAACACGGACATATGGTGACCCCGACATGATCCAAGA
Source organism: Equus quagga (assembly GCF_021613505.1). NCBI lineage: Eukaryota > Metazoa > Chordata > Mammalia > Perissodactyla > Equidae > Equus > Equus quagga. Next base: position 65,153,820 of record NC_060271.1, read on the forward strand.
TCAGCGGCATTATTGGTGAGTAACGATATTAGGGAATTTCAACCGCCTTTTGGTGGTCCACTGTGAGAATGATGGGCCAACAATTGGTGACCCAGCAGAAATTATACTTTAAGACACTTCAGCAGCTGCTGAAGGCGAATTCAGTTTCGGTTTCTCCCGCCGAGTTACAGAGGATATTGCTGGCAATATCTACACATTGCCCCTGGTTCCCTGAGGATGACACCTTGGACATTGAGTTGTGGGAAAGGGCTGGCAAGGCACTAAAGTTTCGCTTTGAGCATGTCCTTTTAAAGGATGTACATATGTTAACGACTTGGGGAACAGTAAGTACTGTGCTGTTCCTTTGGGGGATCTATCAAATGAGGAAAAATCGGCCTCTTCACCCGAGTGCTCTTCAAGCAAAGCTGAGGAGGTGCCACCACTGCCTCCTCTGCATTGCTCACTGCCAAGAGACTCTTTTAAAAGGGCCATTAGTAAATCTCAGACAAATTTTGAACAAACGTCCTCAGACGATGATGATTTACCATTCCCCCCTCCTTTAGAGAGGCGTTTCGCCTTCAAGAACCCTCCTGTCTTGCCTATGCCTCCTCCTTGTACTCCACCAGCCCTGTATGTTGATTCCAGACAGTATAGTGTGGTTCATAATTGCCTTCAGGAAGGATAAAATCGTGGAGATCCTGGTGTTTTTCCTGTGCCTTCCCCGTAATGGTCAAACATGGGCAAAGAGAACATGAATCCCTTCCTTTTTGGGGTGTTTAAGGAGCTGAAAAAGAGCATTAGAGAGAATGGAGTGCAGTCACCTTTCACTGTCGGGATGATAGAGGCACTGGGAGCCAGTTATCATATGCTGCCCTGTGATTGGCTTTTGCTCACAAAGACTCTTTTGTCGCATGCTGAATATACTCTTTTCAGGTCTGAGTATAATGAGATGTCTGTATCCCGATCTATGGATAATCTATGTTTAAACCCCCCTCTCCCAATTAGTGCTGACATGTTACAGGGGGTCGGCCAATATGCGACGCCTCAAGCACAGGCTGAGGCAAATGGAATGTGGCATAGATAATGTTCAGAGGTGCCATGAGCAGCCTGGAAGGCAATTCCCCCTTCAGGGACAGACAAAGCCACCAATTCCTTTGTGAATGTCCGACAAGGGCCAAACGAGCCATACATAGAATTTATTGACCGTCTCCAGCAGGCAATTGAGAGACAAATAGCTCATCCTGAAGCGGCTCAAATTATCCTGTTGAAAATAGCCTTTGAAAATGCTAATGCTGATTGCCAGTCTGCTATGTCTCACCTTAAAGGGCAAACTCACACCTTAGGGGATATGTTGCAAGCCTGTCAGGAAGTAGGAACACATAGTCATGTGGTCAAAGTAATGGCAGCAGCGTTTTCGCAGCTGCCCAAACGTGCTTTTTGATAATGCCTGTTTTAAGTGCCGAAGACCTGGACACCGTGCAAAACAATGCAAGTCCGGTCCAAAAGATATCCCTGGTAAAGGAGGGCCAGCCAATATTAAAAAGCCACCTTCTAAACCATGTCCTCGGTGCTGAAGGGGATTCCATTGGGCAAATCAATGTTGCTCTAAACTTAATGTAGATGGTAATCTAATCAACCGTGACTTGGCGTTGGGAAACTCGAAACGGGGCACACTCCCCAGTGCCGCAAAAAAACAAGTTTGGGGAGCTCTCAATCAGCAGGCTGACTCTATGTGAATGATTTAGTGGCGGCCTCGTCAGGAAGTGCCGGAGTGGATCTCATGGCCTCAGAGACAGTTGTCATGGATTGTGCTGACGAAACCTTTCCTGTTCCTACCAATGTATGGGGACCTTTACAATCAGGATATTTTGGGTTATTAACGGGATGCTCTAGTTCAGCTTTGAAGGGCTTAAACGTCATTCCTAGGGTAATTGATGCTGACTATCAAGGCGAAATAAAAATCGTGGTCCATTCATCTAGTTATTATGTGATAGAAGCTTTTACGAGGATAGCTCAGTTGATATTAATACCTTACTTGTCCCCTGCTCATGCCTCCGCTATCAAGAGGGGGGCCAGTGGCTTCAGCCACACTGGCGACGGTGCTTTCTGGATACAGTCATTAACATTAAATTGGCCCATTCTTACAGTATACATACAGGAGATTCCCTTTGAAGGGCTCCTGGATACTGGGGCCAATAAAGCCATTATAGCCTCGCCCACTTGGCCTCCCTGTTGGCCTAAAAAGCAAACCTCTGCATCTGTACAAGGTGTAGGGGGGCTTATGATGCCTGAGGGAAGTGATCACGTACTCAAAGTCAGAGGACCTGAAAACAGAATTGCCTTAATTACACCCTACATTCTTCCAACTCCATACTCCCTATGGGGGTGAGATTTTCTTTCTCAATGGAAACTACCTCTAAACGTTAAGCCTTTTTCCTAGGGGCCGCTGATGTTATTAACATTCCTCCCATACCTATTCAATGGAAAACTACCACGCCTGTATGGATAGATCAGTGGCCCCTTCCAAAAGAAAAATTACAGGCTTTAAAAATGCTAGTACAGGAGCAACTAAAATTAGGCCATATTGTACCCTCAAACACCCCAGTATTTGTGATAAATAATAAATCTGAAAAATGGAAATTACTCCAGGACTTAAGGGCAATTAATGCTGTCATGCAACCTATGGGGGCTTTACAGAAGGGATTGCCAAACCCATCTTTAATACCTGAGAATTGGCAAATTGTTGTTATTGACATTAAAGACTTTCTTTTCTCTACCTTTGTGAACCGCTGATAGGAAAAGTTCACATTCACTGTCCCAGTTTAAAACAATCAAGAGGTCCCCCAGAAATATCAGTGGAAGGTCTTGCCTCAGGGCATGAAAAACAGTCCTACCATATGCCAACAATTAGTAGGAGATGTGTTATTAACTTTTCGAAGCAAATACCCTACTATACAACTTTACCGTTATATGGATGATATTTTATTAGCAGTGCCAACTAAAAATTTATCATTAACAGCATACCAACAATTAATTGAATTGCTAAAAGGCAAAGGCCTGCTTGTGGCTCAAGATAAGGTACAGTTTACCTCCCCCTGGAAATTTCTAGGATTAATGATTGATAGACACCTGGTAAAGCCATGCATTCCCTCTATTTCCATACCCAATACTTTAACATTAGTTACATTGCAACAGCTTTTAGGAAATATCAATTGGATACGTCCTTTTCTTGGCATCTCGACACATTCTCTGAGTCACTTGTTTTCCATGGTACAGGGTGACTCTTCCCCCTCTTCTATGTGCACTCTTACCCCTGAGGCAAAACAAGAACTAAGCCTAGTAAACAAGGCTCTAACCTCCCAATTTTTAAATCGTTTTAATCTGGAAATTCCCTTATGACTTTATGTGATAAACACACCTAAAAGTCCTACTGGTATTGTCTGTCAAAAAGCGGGCAAGGTTATAAAATGCTTGGAGTGGATATACTTGCCCCACACACCAGCTAAGGTACTCTATACACATTTTGATGGAATAGCGGAGGTTATTCAAAGTGGATGTTTACGGTATTTACAATTGCGAGATTACAGAAGGGATTGCCAAACCCTTCTTTAATACCTGAGAATTGGCAAATTGTTGTTATTGACATTAAAGACTGTTTCTTTTCTCTACCTTTGTGAACCGCTGATAGGAAAAGTTCACATTCACTGTCCCAGTTTATAACAATCAAGAGGTCCCCCAGAGATATCAGTGGAAGGTCTTGCCTCAGGGCATGAAAAACAGTCCTACCGTATGCCAACCCTCAGACCATTTTTTTTTTACCTTGCACGTCTTCTCAATTTGATTATGTTATGATGATCAATTCACAAATACAAATGGCTTTGCAATCTTCTATGGGTGAGATTTCTTTTAAATCCCTGTCCCATCCATTCTTTCGTTTTTGTACACAAACTCCACTTCACTGACGGCTCCGGAAAAACCGGTATAGCTTGGTTTGCTAATAATGACTGGCAGACCAAAGTCTCTCATGGACATTCAACTACGCAAATTGCAGATTTGGCAGCTGTGTATCTAGCCCTGTGCACCTTTCCTTCTGTTCCTTTGAATATTCTTACGGATTCTGCTTATATAGCTAATGCTGTCCCACTTTTGCCCTCAGTTTTAAACTTTCATCAAATCACACAAGATATTTTCACTCATTTTCTGAAAATCAGGCAATTGTTGTCCCAGCGTACTTACTCCTGCTTTATTGCACACATACGCTCTCACACTCCTCTTCCCCGTCCTTTATCTCAAGGGAATGCTATTGTTGATTCTGCTGTAGCCAATGTTTCACTTGACTGTCCTGCGTTTACAGCAGCACGTTCATTTCACACCTTACACCATTGCAATGCTCCAGCCCTGCGCTCGCGCTTTCATTTAACAAATTGACAGGCTGCACAAATAATTGCTGGTTGCCCAGCCTGTCAACAATCTTCCCTAGCCACCTCTCCCTTCACTGCTGATGGGATTAACCCTCGTGGACTATACAGCAATGATCTTTGGCAAACGGACGCAACAATATTTCCGCCTTTTGGAAGTTTCGAGTATATTATCGCTTCTGTTGACACTCACTCTTGATTTCTTTTCGCATCGGCACATACAAAAAATACTGCTAAACAAGTCATTCGTCATTGGCTTGCTATATTTGCTTTCATGGGGTCCCCTACATGCATTAAAACTGATAATGGTCTCGAGTTCTCACGCAAATTATCCGCCAATTTTGTGCAAATTGGAATATTATCCACAAAACTGGCATCCCCTATAGTTCTACGGGACAAGCTATTATTGAGCGATGTCATAGAATGCTAAAGGCTGCTTTACAAAAACTGAAAGGGGGAAATGAGTATTATAAGAATGATCCGCAAGGTATTCTCAATCACGCCTTATTTACTATAAATTTTTCGAATCTAGTGGAAGATGGCACATCAGCTGCAGAAAGATATATGGGTCAAACTCAGAACCATATGGCCCAACTAGGCCAGCATTACACACATCTGTTTCAACACAAAATCTTGGCAAAGTGTGGATTAAAACGTCCTTATACGGATATCTGGAAGGGCCCTTTTATGGTTAAATGTGGGAAGAGAGGAGATCTTTGTGTTTTGACAGATAAAGGCATTGAGTGGATTCCATCAAAACGCGCACGGCCTGCTCTGGAATTACCGGAAAATGGACAAACAGATAAGTAAATCAGTTTTTTTCTTTTTCCTCTTTTCTTCCCTAATGCATGTTGAGGTGATTTCAGAGCATGAGAATCTCACATCTTGGGCCTTTATTCCTAATCCTCCTCTCTTTACTCCGGTTGCTTGGTGGCATGCCAATCCCCCTTTGTCCTCTAACGATTCTGATTGGACAGGAGGAACCGGGGTACCCCAACAACAACATACAGGCCTGCACCAAAAGGAAGAAGAACCTCTGGTGATGTATGCTAACAATTCACCTTTTTGTATGGTTTATCAAAACAAAAGCACAACATGTGTCACCTTTCAGGAACAAATGTATTTCTATTACTAACCTAAGAAAGGACAACAGGCAGCCAATCTGACATACGTTACTGCTATATCAACATCTTATGAAGACAAAAGTGTCACACAAGTTCCTTCCATCCCAATTTGCATCCAAAAACTGATTGGCATTACAAACATTACTCAGTACAGTGGTCCCCCTGCCGTACAACATATCCAAGGCGGGGCAACATGTTTGGGGCCAACGTGCTGGATTAGGGACCTCATGGACATCTTTTGAGTGACAATCATACTTGGGCCTTCAACAGATCAAGTCAGAAACCTATAACATGGAGCGAACACAGCCTATTTGGACCCCTTTTACAACTATCTCACAATGAGACAGTGTGCAGCCCCCGTCACAAAGGAATATGGAGGGTCGGGTTGCCTTTTATATCACGACAATTGTCCCATGGCAAATATGAGAATGAAACTGGCAATTATTTACTAACATTGGTCAAAAATGTTTCTGATACCGTTATGATTTGTACCACCCATCCTTATGTGTTATTATGGGGAAACAGTGTCCCTGCTATCCTAGAATCTTCTGGTATTCATGTGGTTAATATTTCTCCCCCTTATTGGTATTCTGATTGTTTAACACATTATAATATAACCTCATTGAATGTGACCTATGTAATGGTGTTAAAAAGAACAGCACATATTTGGTTACCTGTTTCTCTAAATCAGACATGGTCCGAAGAGCATGCTCTACATATCCTCCTTGAGTCCACGAGAAAATTACACCCTAAGCAGTTTTTGGCTATGCTAATTGCGTTCATTGTGTCTGCGGTGATTATCATTTCATCAGCCGCTACAGCTACTACTGCCTTGATTAACAGTGTTCCAACAGCCTGTAAGATGGAGTCCATCTTGGTAAATGTCACACAAGAATTACAGACACAGGCGGATATTGATAAAGGGCTGATGTCACGATTGCAGGCATTAGAAGCAGCAGTAGAGTGGCTTGGAGAGCAGCAAAATGCATTAAATATGCGTATGAAACAAAAATGTGATTGGCAATTTACCAGGAAATGTGTTACCCCCCCTACCATATAATAGCTCGCTGACATCTTGGCAAGAAACAAAAAAAACATTTACAGGGGGCATTTAACACCTCCCTGGCCAATGACATCACTGGGCTATAAGCTCGGTTAGAAAGGCAGTTACAAGAAGTACATAAGGTGTTCTCTCAAAAAATATTTCAAGACATTGAAAATGGGTTACACTGGCTAGAGCACTCCAGTTGGTTCTCGGGCCTCAATTTACGCATATTTGTTAATGCTGGTGTGATTTTGATATTATCCAAGTTAATAGTTTATGTTTTATGTCTGCTATGCTTCCTGAAAAAACAACAAAGGCAACAAGAGCAAGCATTGGTTGTGATGGGCCTTCTGGCCTTAGCACAATATGACACCTTCCTTGCTTTAAAAAACAAAAAAGGGGGAAATGTAGCTGCCCCTGATGCAGGAAGGGTTAATAATCACTGGAAAAGGCTTGCCAACAAACTGTGACCCAGAGGTGAGAAGGCCGGTCAGCCAATGATGGGTAAGACCTCCAGGGGGAGGCTACCTAAGACAGGCATGGTCACCTAGGGGCACAGATGGAGACACACTATCAATATTGGGAGCAGGAGGGGCCGTTGCCTAGGAGACATTGCCTGCTCCCAGATAAAAATATACGAGCACGGCAATAACATGATAATATCAAAACAGAGGCCGAGGGAGGGCTCCTTGAGAAATCACTAAGAATTCTTGGCATTTGCTAATTACTTCATCCAGAACACCTGTGTATGTTTAACAGATGTAAGCTATGTATATATTGAAACGCTGGTTATAATAAACTCAGAGTGGCCATCAGCCCTCTCCACATCTATCCTGATGTGTACATTGGATTGCAACACCGACAGTGGCAGCTTCAGACCTGTGGGGTGAAATGATCTCATTAGCTCAGGCATCTGGAATCCACAATAGTGACAACTGCATGACCCTTGATGGTAAGAACAGTGGGAGGTCTGTGGTAGCTCAAGGGCTGGTGAGGTCCTCAGCAATGCTTCCAGGTGCAGCAGTGAAAAACAGAGCAACCAGCAATGGTAGCCAGAACTAGCAGTGTGCACACACTCAATGCCAGGGACTGTCTATGCATGCCTGCATGTTTGAAGTGCTGGCTGCAGGCACTCATGAAGTGGTGAGAGTCAGGACCAGCATCAATGGCTGGAGCTGATTGTAGGTGCATGAGCTGCTACTAGTATGTTGGTTGTTGGCGTACACTTGTGTGGCTGTAGATACCAGCTGCAGGTGCGTGTACAGTGGTGAAGTGGTGGCATAAGTCAGTGATGTGCTGGTGCACAGTGACAGGGGCTAGACATGTGCATGCTCAGGGAAGTGAAGGCTAGTGATGGGAGTCAGGGTCAGCAATGTGCAAATGAGTGGCTGCTAAGGCTGGCTGCAGGCACACATGGTAATGCAGGCCAGTGGCAGGAGTTGGGGCTTTCAACAGGCACTGGAGATGCTATGCGGGCCTGGGCTGTTGATGTGCCCTCAAGTAGCATCAGAAATTAGACACAGTTGCACACAGAGTACTGGGGACCTAGGCTGGCCTGATGCACACATGCAGCCACAGTAGCTGGGACTTGCCACGTGGGAATCCCAGGGTCCAGGACATCCATGGCAGCACAGGCTGGATTGTCTCCACCTTGGGGTGGAGGATGCAGAGAGGTACTCAGGCAGGTGGAGCCTGTGAAAGCAAAATCCTCAGAGGCCTTCTGTGGCAAAACCTACAGATGGTCTGCAGCAACTGTGCTGGCCATGGCTTTCCTCAGTGGTGAAAGCTCTTTAGGACCTTTGTGGAGAAGTCTGCTGGAGTCTGTGATGGGATCCTCAGTGATGAAAGCTCTAGGGGTCTGCAGCATCCACAAGGACTGTTGAGGTCCTCAGCAGCAAAGGCTGCTAGAGTCCTCTGGAGAGAAGAGGAACTGTGGTCACTCCTGCCAAGTGACTGGTACTGGTGTTGCTATAATCTTCTTTGTTTCTGCCAGTCCCTAGCTGGAATGCAATTAAAGTAGGCCTTTCATGCAGTGCCCTGAAAAGCTGGGAAAGCTGATCGCTCACACTGTTCTTGTTTTCCCAGCCAGGGGAACTCTCTTGGTCTGGGCAATTCCCTCTTGGTCCAGAGCAGTTCCTTCCTGGAAAACAGGTTGATGCAAGAACAATGAAACTGGTCCTTCTACCCTTTTTGTGCAGATATTCTCAGGTTTTTTGCTCCACTGTGTAGCTGAAGCATCTAAAGTGGTCTCCTGAGCTCCCTTGAGCTATTTTTATGAGTGAATACTGTCTAACTGTTGCTCTTTGTTGGTTGAAGGAGACTGGGTTCTACTATTTTGCCAGTTAATGATATCACTCCCATGTATTTGTAACTACTTTAACTTCTTTCATCAGTATTTTATAGTTTTCAGTGTACAAGTCTTTCATCTCTGTGGTTAAATTTATTCCACAGTATTTTTTTTCATGCTATTGAAAATGAGACATCCACAAATCAGTCAATGTGACAGACCACAATAACAAAATGAAAGGTAAAATCATATGATCATCTCAATAGATGCAGAAAAAGCATTAGACAAAATTCCACATCCTTTCATCATAAAACCTCTCAACAAAATGGATAAAGAGGGACCATACCTTCACGTAGTAATGGCCATGTATAACAAGACCACAGCTAACATCATATTCAAGGTGAAGAGCTAAAAGCTTTCCTCTAAGATCAGGAACAAAAGAAGGATACTCACTCTCATCACTTTTATTCAACATAGGACTGGAAACTCCTAGCCAGAGCAATTAGGCAAGAAAAAGAAATAAAAAGTCATCTAAATCAGAAAGGAAGAAGTAAAACTGCCACTATTTGCAGATGCCATGATATTATATAGAAAAAACCCTAAAGACTCCACCAAAAAAAAAACTGTTAGAACCAATAAATAAGCTCAGTAAAGTTGTAGGATACAAAAATCAATATAAAAAAACCTGTTGCAATTCTGTACACTAATAAAAAACGATCAGAAAGAGAAATTAAGAAAACAATTCCATTTGCAATTGCATCAAAGAGAATCAAATATCTAGGAATAAATTTAACCAGGGGGTGAAAAACCCATATGTTGAAAACTATAAGACATTACTGAAAGATGCTGAAGAGACACAAGTAAATGGAAAGATATTCTTTGTTCATGGATTGGAAGAATCAATATCGTAAAAATGTAAAATGAGTAAAACTCAATGAAATCTCTATCAAAATTCCTATGGTATTTTTGACAGAAAAAGAACAAATCCTACAATTTGTATGCAACTATAAAAGACTCCAGAGAAAGAGGAACAAAGCTAGAAGCATCAATTCCCTGATTACAAACTACATTACATACAAAGCTAGAGTAACCCAAACAGCATGGTATTGGCATAAAAACAGACACATAGAACAATGGAACAGAATAGAGAGCCCAGAAACAAACACACACATATATGGCCAATTAATTTATGACAAAGGAGCGAAGAATATACTGAGGAAAGGATAGTCTCTGTAATGCATGCTATTGGGAAAACTCGACAGCCACATGCAAAAGAATGAAACTGAACCCTATCTTACACAAAATTAGCTCAAAATGGAATAAAGACTGAACGTAAGACATGAAACCACAAAACTCTTAGAAAAAAACATAGGCAGCAAGCTCCTTGACATTGATCTTGGTGATGAATTTTTGGATCTGACCCCAAAGCAAAAGTAAGTAAGTAGGACTACATCAAATCAAAAAGCTTCTGCACAGCAAAGAAACCATCAACAAAATGGAAAAGCAATCTATTGAATGGGAGAAAATATTTGCAAATCATATATCTGATAAGGTGTTAATATCTAAAGGTATAAAGAATTCATACAACTCAATCAAAAAAATAAATAATCTGATTATAAAATGGACAGAGAATCTGAATATCCATTTTTCCAAACATCGCGAACAGATGGCCAACAAGTACATGAAAAGGTGCTCAACATCTCTAATCATCAGGGAAATGCAAATCAAAACCACAGTGAGATATCACCTCACACCTGTTAGAATGGTTATTATCAAAAAGACAAGAGATAACAAGTGTTGGCAAGGATGTGGAGAAAAGAGACTCCTTGGTGGGAATGTAAATTGGTGCAGCCTTTATGAAAAATATTATGGAGGTTCCTCAAAAGATAAAAATAGAACTACCAAATAATCCAGCAATTCTACTTCTGGGTATTTATCCAAAGAAAACGAAAACAATAACGCAAAAAGATATATGCATCTCCATGTTCATTGCTGCATTATTTACAACCACCAAGATTTGGAAAAAGAAATTGTGGTATATGTGTGTGTATATATATATATATATATATATGTGTGTGTGTGTGTGTAATATATATGTAAATATATATGTGTGTGTGTATATATTTAGAGAGAGAGAATAGAAAATTACTCATCCATAAAATAGAATGAAATTGTGCCATGTGTGACAACACAGATGGACCTTGAGGGTATTATACTAAGGGATGTAAGTTAGACAGAGAAAGAAAAATAACGACCTCACTTATATGTGGAATCTAAAAAGCAAAAACAAAAAAACAACCTAGCTCATAGATACAGAGAAAAGATTGGCTGTTTCCAGAGGCAGGGGATGTGGGTGGGCAAATGAGTGAAGAGAGTGAAATGGTACACATTTCAAATTATGGAATAAATAATTCCTGGGAATGTAATGTACAGCATGGTGACTACAGTTAATGATAATGCTTTGTATATTTGAATGTTGCTAAGAGTAAATCTTCAAAGTTCTCATCACAAGAAAAACAAATTTTGTAATTATATGTTGTGACAGATGTTAATTAGACTTATTGTGGTGATCATTAAATAATATATACAAACATCAAAGCGTTATTTTGTATATCTGAAACTAATAGAATGTTAATTGTCAATTTTACCTCAATTAAAATAAAATAATAAATAGCTTTCCTTACTTACAAAGAAAATTTCTTTTAGGGATGGATGTTATTAATGATTCAAACACTGTTTCATTTGTAGCATCACAATTGCCCCTGAAAAACTAGGGGGTTTGGAAGGTGATTTTCAAAATGGAGTGGACACTTGCTGCTGTCTGCTGGTCACATTCATGCACTACATATTTCTGACCTGCAAAGGTAGCATAATCGCTTGCTCTCTAAATAAGGGCTTGTATGAACAGTCACACAAGGGTTTTATTGTCTCTTACTTTTAATCAGTGAAATTGCTTAAAAGGAAGATTGCTCATTAGGTTTTGATTTTCAAAATATCTCCGAATATTAAAGCTAGAAAGAGCCTTACACCACATGTGTTCCAACATTTTCGTTTTACATATAGGAAGCAGAGGCTCAACCAGAAAAGTTTCGTGTAAGGTTATTGGCAAAGTTCATCAGACTTGAATCCTAGTGTTTTTCTCACTATTTCAAGTCCCCCTCCATTTGCAGCCGGGTACAGTGCACAAGATAATCCGCACATTGTACCAACTCTACCACCTTGTACTCTAATGTTCTTTACTGCTTCTCACACTCACTGACCACACCCAGTGGCAGAAAAAGGAAATTCACGTCTTCCAAAATTCTGAAGACTTATCCTAAAACTTTCTTGGGAAGTATTTCTTCAGTCTTGTGTTTGATTTCTTTTAAAATTTCTAGAAATTTTACATTCTATTCCACAATAGTTCCACTTGTGTTTTAATATAAAAGGTTTTTATCACAAATTTTATACTTCTAGAAATTCCCCTCACCCTAGTTTAAAAAATACACCCCAAGAAAGTTCACAGAATGAAGTTCTCTCAAGTGCACCATAGCCGCATAATAAAACAACCCTTACTGATACTTCTTTATTCACAAGATACATTCCATTTTTGATTAAAATTCTGATTTTTTTATCATGGATTTTTGAATAAATTTTGATTTTTAAAATATTACATTAAAATATTATTTATCTGAAGTACTGAGTTTTTTTGGCACCTCCCCCCCCTTAAATTTTGTGCCTCACCCACGTTGCCCTACTCTACACCCTGCATCAGGGAACCCAAAAAGCATGAATAACTTTTCATTACCTGAGGCTTAAACATCTGCACCTTGAAAATCAAATTAGCCCTGTGAACTTTGTAATCAATATATGAAGATACACAAGGTTCCAAATACAACCAGTAGTGAAAGACTGTTTCTTAAAGTCGCAGCCCTCCAAAGCCCCAGATTCCTGACGTGAAAGAGAACACCAGGTTCTGAGCAGGGACCAGAGTCAGAACAGAAGAGAAAATGGAGGTTGACATTGAAGGGTTGGCAGCACCTAAGCTGGAACCTCGGTAGTGAGGAAGCATTAGGTCCTCCTGAGAGAAAAAAGAACTCAGCACAGGCAAAGATCAGAAAGGAGGCCCAGTGGTTGAGCAGGAAGGGAGAGGAGGCATGGTAAGAAACACCGGTTGGACAGTAGGGAGGGGTGAGGTCAGATCACCCTGGAATCACCTGGAGGGTTCATGAAAACCCAATGCCCAGTCACCACCAAGGCCAGTTTCATCAGAATCTCTAGGAGTGGAATCCAGGCATCATTAGTGCTTAAAGTTCCCCAGGAGATTCCAATCACAGCAGCCAAGGATGAGAACCAATGATGTAGGCCTGACAGAACATGACAAGGAGTTTCTAAGCACAATAAGAAATCTCTGAAAAGTTTTAGCCTGGGGAATAATTTGATCTAGTTTGCTTTTTTTTCAAGATTACTCTGGTTATTTTGAGGAGGAGAGCAATCAAAAAGACCTGCTGTTCATCAGCCACCTGTCAGTAAATTTTGCTGCCTCTGTAGCTGGGTCTAACCAATGAACATTAGTACATACTAAGAACTTATTACACACCCAGGCACTATGCAAAGTCATTCTTTTATCTTATTCTATTTACTCCTCACAGGACCTTTGTGAGTGAGGTGTTACTATTCCCACATTTCAGATGATAAATTTGAGGCTTAGGAAAAGTTAAACCATTTACCTAATATCATGCCCAGCTCATAAAATGCAGTCAAGGTTGTAATCCTGTCTTACGTGATGTTCTGACGACTACACCACACCTCCTCCAGCTAGGAAGAGAGGAGCTAGTCAGAGGAAGCCACCATCCAGTTTACTAGATGGTTAGATTTTTGGTTGCTAATAAATAAATGGGCATGTGGCTTGGCATTAGGATGAGCCCATTCAGCTCTGAAATAGTAGCAAGAGGGTTATGAGCTGGCAAGTCTAAGAGGTAAACGCTTGACTCTGATGAATTCACCAAGAAAAACTCCCGCTGAGGTCAATGGATGGACAGTCCACCTGAATCCTAGGCCACGTACCAACCTTACCATCTGAGGTTCTCTATTCACAGTCAACACTTGTACAAGAAATAATCACAGGAATTCTGTTTTGTGTTTTCTATGAAATTATTATTTAGAATATTACCCAATACACAGCCCCTGTTCAATGCTACCAAGACAGAAATTGTCCTCAACTTGATAATAGGAAAACCGTTAGTCACGCATAGGAACTGGCACTTTTCTCCTGTATGTATGAGGTATGTAAGTTAGCACATTTACTTTTTATTGGTTTCCAAGAAGCTCAGAGCCAGGCTTTAATGTTTAATCACAGCCCTTCTTTTTTTGGAGTGAAGTTTACTAAAGTATGATTTACATACAATAAACTCTACCTTTTTTTAATGTAAAGCTCTATGCATTTTGGCAAAAGTATAGTTATGTAGCCACAATCCAAGACAGAGAACAGACTCACTGCCCTTAAAAGTTCCTTTGAGTCGCTTTGTGGTCAACCTCTCCTCAGCCCTAGCCCCTGGCCAGCACTGATCCATTCCATGATCCTACAGTTTACCTATTCTAGAGTGTCACAGAAGCAGAGCCATAAAGTATGCAAACTTTTGAGTATGGTTTCTTTCAATTAGCATGATGCAGTGAGGTTCACCCGTGTAGTTGTGTGTATCAGTAGTTCATTTCTTTATTGCTGCATAGTATCCAGCAACGCTGTACCATAATTTGGTTGTATAGTTACCAGTTTAGAGACATTTAGCTGTTCCCAGTGTTTGACTATTATGAATAAGCTTGCTGTGAAGGTTTGACTACAAGTTTTTGTGTGGACCTAGGGTTTCATTTCTCTTGGGTAAAAACCTGGTAATTGACTACTGAGTCATAAGGTAGGTGTAGGCTTAAGTTTATAAGAAACAGCCCAACTTTTTTCCAAAGTGTCTGCCACTTTGCATCCCCATCAGCAATTCCTGGGCTTCCAGTTGCTCAGGTAGGCTTTGCCACTTTACTGTGTATCTTCTTCAGTGAAATGTCTCTTCAAATATTTGGCCAAGTTTTTATAGGAGTGTTTGTTTTCTTATTATTGGCTGTGAGAGTTCTTTGTATACTCTGCATAAAATTCCTCTCCCACATTTGTGTTTTATGAGTATTTTTTCCAAGTATGTGACATGTCTTTTCATTTTCTTAACTGTGTCTTTTGAAGAGCACAGGTTTAATTTTGGTGAAGTCTAGGTTGTAGTTTTTCCTTTCTTTTTGGATCATGTAACACTTGTTTTGATTTTTATGATTAGTGTTGTTGTTTTATCTCACTTTGGTTTCCCCCTTAATAGTCTTAGTTTTCTAATTTTTTTAAATTCTCTTCTTCCTTCATTCTTTTTTTTTTTTTTTGGAGATTGGCCCTGAGTTAACATCTGTTGCCAATCTCCCTCTCTTTTTCTTAATCCCCAAACCCCTCAGTAGTTAGTTGTATATTCTAGTTGTAGATCCTTCTTGTTCTGCAATGTGGGATGCCTCCCTCAGTATGACTTGATGAGAAGTGCTAGGTCTGCACCCAGGATCCAAACCAGGGAACCCTGGGCCACCGAAGCAGAGTGCATGAACTTTACCACTCAACCACTGCACCAGCTCCTTATATTCCTAATTTTTAACAAATTTTTAAATAAATTCAAATTTTGGGGGGAAAGGTTGCAAGGGATAAACAGTCTAACTTGTGCACAAATTCTAGAGTCATCTTGACCTGCTGAGAATGGGAATTAGCTCTTTTAGGATGATTGTCTAATTTTACATCTCATTACTTCATAGAGATGCTCATATTACAGGCTTTTTAAATAATAATATTTGAGTTAAAAAAATAAGTTATTTGTCTACAATCACACAAGAAAGGATTCTAACATGTGTTGGCCCACAAACAGAGTCTATATTATTTCTATACATCATATTCCACAGCCACTGCTTAAAGCTATTTTAGATAGCTTAAGTTAATTTAAGTTAAAATGCAATAGTATTGGTTGAATAAATAGTTTATTGGTGATGAAATTTTGCCTATTGTTGTGCTCAGAAAATCTCTTAAAGTATGCAGCTCTTTCTAAAGTTTGAACTACACCAACTAAACAGGATGGTCTTTATGAAAGCAAAGTCCAAAATCATTGATAAAAGGATAGATAGATAGATATTAAAAATGCAGATATAGGTAGATGAGATAGAGAGATAGAGGTGGAGATAGAGAGAAAGAAAGAGAAAGAGAAAGAGAGAGACCAAAATATTTAAACAGGTGTAAATAGTTTATAGGTTTATGGAGTTTTTGTTTTATTTTACAGTTCTACCTAAATTCTCTATTAAACATTTATAAACCACTTTAAAATAATTTCAGATTGTTAAACAATTATAGCATAAAGGTTGAAGGGGAAAAATGCATTAAAGTAACTAAAGCTACATCAATATGGTAATGAGCTCACAATATAAAAAGAGATAATTTGGGGCAGGCCTGATGGCATAGTGATCAAGTTCACATGCTTGACTTCAGTGGACCAGGGTGAGCCTGTTTGGATCCTGAGGGTGGACCCACACACTGCTCTTCAAGCCATGCTGTGGCGGAGTGCCACATACGAAATAGAGAAAGATTGACACAGATGTTGGCTCAAGGACAATCTTCCTCACCAAAAAAAAGCAAAAACATCCCACAATAGATAATTCGTGACAACAAAAACATAGAAGAGTAGAGGAAAAGAACAAAACTTGTGTAGGCAAATTAAGATAAGATGCTGTCAGCAGAAAAGAGACTATCTTATCTATGAGACATTTTATATAGATTTCATAGTAACCACAGAACAAAAGTCTGTAGCAGAACCACAAGACATAAATAAGGAGGAAATAGAAAAACACATTATTGAAAACCACAAAAGTGAAATGGCATGCAGAAAGACAAAAAGAAGCAATGGAAATATAAGAGCAAACAGAAAACAAAAGACAAAATGGCAGTGTTAAGTCCTCAGATACCAATAACCACCCTTCAGGTAAATGGATTGAATTCACCAACCAAAAGACACCAAGTGACTGGATGGATGGAAAAATAAGACTCAACAATATGCTGCCTCCAGGAGATCCATCTCAGCTCTAAAGATAAACATAGGTTCAAGTAAAGGGATGGAAGAGGATACTCCAATAAATGGCAACCAAAAGTAATTGGGTGTGGCCATACTTAAATCAGACAGAATAGACTTCAAGCCAAAAAGATAACAAGAGACAAAGGATGACATTATATAAAAATAAAGGGGACAATGCATCAAGAAGACATAACATTTATTAATATGCAGGCACCTAACATAGGAGCACCAAAATATAGAGAATAACAGTTAACAGACCTAAAGGGAGAAATTGACAGCAAGACAACAATAGTAGGGAACATTAATACCCTAATTACATCAATTAATAGATCATCCAGACAGAAAATCAGCTAGAAAACATTGGCCTCAAAGGACACATTAGACCAGATGGAATATATATAAAGTTCCATCCAAAAGTAGCAGAATACACATTCCTCTCAAGTAAACCTGGAACATTCTCAAAGACAGACCATATGTCACAAAACAAAACAAGTCTCAATAAATTTAGGAAGATTGAAATCATGTCAAGCATCTTTCCTGAGCACAATGCTATGAAACTAGAAATCAACTACAAGAAAAAACTAGAAAGTGAACAACTATTTTAAGCCTAGACAACACAGTACTAAACAACTATTTAATCAATGAAGAAATCAAAGGATAAATCAAAAAATACTTCAAGACAATTGAAAATGAAAATATGACATATCAAAATATGCGGGCTGCAGGAAAACCGGTATGAAGAGGGAAGTATACAGCAATACAGGTTACCTCAAGAAACAAGGAAAAATCTCACATAAACACTCTAATATTACACCTAGAGGAATTAGAAGAGAAGAGCAAACAAAGCCCAAAGTCAATAGAAGGAAGGAAATAATAAAAATCAAAACATAAATAAATGAAATAAAGACTGAAAAGACAATAGAAAATATGAATGAAACTAAGAGCTTGTTCTTTGAAAAGATAAACAAAATTGACAAACTTTTAGCCAGACTCACCAAGAAAAAAGGGGAGAAGCCTCAAACAAATAAAATCAGAAATGAAAGAGGAGTAAGTGCAATGGCAGCCCAGAAATACAAAAGATTATGAGAGAATACAATGAAAAGCAATACACCAACAAATTTGATAACCTAGAAGAAATGGATAAATTCTTAGAATCATACAATCTTCTGAGATTGAACAGTGAAGAAATATAAAATCTGAATAGACCTGTCACTAATATGGAAATTGAAACAGTAATCAAAAACGCCCCAAATACAAAAGTCGAGGACCAAACGGCTTCTCTGAATTCTACCAAACACTAAAAGGAGATAGTATCTACACTTCTCAAACTCTCTCGAAAAATTGAAGAGGACAGTATGCTTCCTAATTCATTTTATGAGCACAACATTACCCTGTTACCAAAATCAGACAAGGGTAACACACAAAAGGAAAATCACAGGACATCTCTGATGAACATACATGTAAAAATTCTCAAAAAAAAAAAAAAAACCCTGGAAAATTGAATATAATACCTTGAAAGGATCACACACCATAATAAAGCAAAATTTATTCCAGGGATGCAAGGATGGTTCAACATCCAGAAATCAATCAGCATGATACACCAAATGAACAAAATGAAGAACAAAAATCATATCATCTCAATAGATACAATGAAAGCATTTGACAAGATTTGGCATCATTTATGGTAAAAATTATGAATAAAATGGATATAGAAGTACATCAAGATAATAAAGGCCATATATGACAAACCAACAGCCAACATCATACTCAACAGTGAAAAACTGAAAACTATTCCTCTAAGAACAGGAATAAGACAAGGATGCCCACTCTCACCACTTTTATTCAACATAGTGTTGGGAGTCCTAGCCAGCACAATTGGGCAAGAAAAAGAAAAAAAGGCATCCAAATTGGAAAGGAAGAAATAAAGTTGTCATTATTTGTGGATGTCATGATTTTATATACAGAAAATCCTAAAGACACCACAAAAAAATCTACTGGAAATAACAAAAGATTAAACTAAAAATGCAGGATATAATATACAAAACTCTGTTGTCTTTCTCCACATTAACAACTATCAGAAAGAGAAATTAAGGAAACAATCCTATTTACAATCACAATAAAAGAATAAAATAATGAGGAAGAAATTTAACCAAAGAGGTGAAAACACGTACACTGAAACCTATAACACATTACTGAAAGAAATTGAAAATAAGAAAGAAATGGAAAGATATTCCATTCTCATGGATTGAAAGAATTAGTATTGTTAAAATGTGCGTATTACATAAAGAAATCTACAGATTCAATGCAATACCTATCAAAATTCCAATGCATTTTTCACAGAAAAAGTAAAAATAGTCCTAAAGTTAGAATGGAACCACACCTGAATAGCCAAAGCAATGCTGAGAAAAAGAACAAAACCAGAGGTATCACTCTCCCTGATTTCCAACTAAGCTACAAAACTATAGCACCAAAACACTATGGAATTGGCATAAAAACAGACACAAAGATTGATGGAACAGAATTGAGGGCCCAGAAATAAACCTGCACGTCTATGAACAACTAATTTACAACAGAGGAGTCAAGAACATACAATGGAAAAAGAACCTCTCTTTGGAAAATGGTGCTGGGAAAACTGGACCACGGAAAACTGGTGCCATATGCAAAAGAGTGAAACTGGACCACTATCTCACACCATACAAAAAACTAACTCAAAATGGGCTAACAACTTGAGCATAAGACCTGAAATCATAAAATACCTAGAAGAAAACATAGTTGGTAAGCTCCTTGTCATCAAACTTGGCAATTGTTTTTTGGATTTGACAACAAAAGCAAAAATAAACAATAGTGCCTACATCACTCTAAAAAGCTCTGCACAGCAAAGGAATCCATCAACAAAATGAAAAGGCAACCTAGTGAATTGGAGAGAATATTTGCAAATCATATGTCTGATGAGGGGTTAATATTTAAAATATATAAACAACTAATATAACTCAACGACAAAAAAACAAGCAATGGGCAGAGGATTTGAATAGACATTTTTCCAGAAAAGACATATAGATGCTAACAGATACATGTAAAGGTGCTACACATTACTAATCATCAGGGAAATGCAAATCAAAACCACAATGTGATATCACCTCACACTTATTTCAACGGCTATTATCAATAAAACAAGTGCTAGCAAGAATGTGGGCAAAATGGAACCCTGTGCACTGTTGGCAGGAATTTAAATAGATACAGCCACCATGGAAAACAGTGTGGAGGTTCCTCAAAAAATTAAGAATAAAACCACCATGTGATCCAGCTATTTCAGTTCTGGGTAAATCAGAAAGATATCTGCACCTCCATGTTCATTGCAGCGTTATTTACAATAGCAGTGATATAGAAACAACGTGTGTTCATTGATGGATGAATGGATGAAGAAAATGTGGTATATACATATACAATGGAACATTATACAGCCATAAAAAAATGAAATCTTGCCATTTGCAACAACATGAATGGATCTTGAGGTCATTATGATAAGTGAAATAAGCTAGACAAAGAAAGACAAATGCTGTACGATCTCATTTACATGGGCATTAAAAAAAAAAAGGCTAAGCTCATAGATACAGAGAACAGATTGGTGGTTGTCAGAGGTAGGGGGTGGAGGGCAGGCAAAAGGGGTGAAGGGAGTCAAAGGTATAAACACTCAGTTATGACAGAAATAAGTCAAGAGGATATAATGTACAGCATGGCAACTATAGTTAATAATACTGTATTGCGTAATTAAATGTTGCCAAGAGAGTAAATCTTAAAAAGTCTCAACACAAGAAAAAAAATTGTAATTCTGTATTGTGATAAATGTTAACAAGACTTATTCTGGTGATCATTTCACAATATACAAATACTGAATCATTATGTTGTACATCTGAAACTAGTGGAATGTTGTATGTCAATTATACCTGAATTAAAAAAAAATAATTTTTTAAATGTGCCCTCTGACTTGGAGGAAACGTATAGTAACTGTGCAAAGAATTTTCCTGGTTAGCAAAGATTTTGCCAATTGTCTCAGGAAATGTAATAGAAGTACATTAACTGGGAGTCAAGACACCTGGTTCTGCCTCCAGCCCAGCCTAACATGGTTCCAGGGTGAGGTGCAGCCGAGACAATATCGGATTAAGGCACCACCATCAGATGCAGTTTTCAGGGATTCAGAAACTTCTGAAGATGGTCATATGAGGGCACCAGAGTAAGCAAGGAGAAAACAGCAAGCACCATGTGACTGCTGAACAATACTTGCTCATTTCATTCATTTATTCTATAAATAGCTATTGAACACCAACTGTATGCCAGTAGCTTGTTAGTCACTTAAAGCACAATGGTGAGTATAAGCCCACATGAGATGTCCCTTGAAAAGCAAGAAATAATGAGAGAGGCGAACAATAATGTTGTTCATTGGATTGGACGATATGGTATCCTGGGTAGAGATAAGAGTCAGTGACATGTTGTGTGTGGTTATTCTTGTGATCCTAGTTTTACTTCTAGGTGTGTGTCCTGGTATAGACACCTTACATTTGGGTGGACTCCTCTTGGTTTCTGTCGTTAATGTTGGCCCCTGTCCCTTGTGTGTCATACCTCAAATTCCCAGCCAGGCGATTAGAAGAGTTGACTAAATATCTACCCTTTCTCTTCACTTCACTTAAAAATGACATGAAATTACCGGATTGAAGGTTGAAGGAGTGAACATCAAGATACGGGCCCTTGTAATCTGTAGTGGTCCTAGGTGTCTTTTTAGAAGTACTCCAACTCAGCTGCAGAATCACAGTCAAGCAATTAAGAGAACAAATTGAAAAGTATCCCATATCTGCTTATCTTCTTGACATAAGAATTACCAGTTTCATAAGAACAAGTTTATAAAGAAACTGCTTGAAAACCATCTTACATTAAGGTTCTTTTGGAGGAGGTAAGTCTTTGGCAAGCACTTCAATTTCTTCTGTAATTATGAGTTTACTATATTTTATATAGCTTTTTGAACCAATTATTTGAATTATTTTTGGAGATGAGGAATTGTCTGCTTCCTTTACATGTTGCAAAAGCCATGGTTTAAGGGAGTTTTACTCTGAATATGGGTAGAAATGGGGTAAATAAATTCTATCAACGAAACCGTGCATAACCAGGAAATCCAGCATAAGTGACTTTTTGTTATAATGAAAGAAGAAGAGTCAAACATGAGGCAAGGAGGGACAGAGAAAAGGCAGAGGCCACATGAACCATGCCAGCCTTCAAGGAGATCAATAATCCCTTTGGAACAAGAATCTGAAACATAAAGGAACCACACATTTGAGAAACTTCTGAGAATAAAGGTGCAGCCTTCACCAACATGTCACAGGGAGGCCCAACTAGTATTATATGGGTAATAAAAAGAGTGTATCAACTGATGAATAAATAAACAAAATGTGATATAACCATACAGTGTAGTATTATTCAGTCATAAAAGAAGAAAGAGGTACTGATACATGCTACAACAGGAGTGAACATCGAAAACACCGTGGTTAGTGAAGGAAACCACACACAGACATGAAATCATATTATGATTTCATTTATGTGAAATATCCAGAATGAGCAAGTGTAGAGAAACAGAAAGTAAACTAGTAGTTGCCAGGCTCTGGGAAGGATGGGAGTGCTATAGATGAGGGGTACAAGGTTTCTTTTTGAGATGATGAAAATGTTCCAAAATTGATGATGGCGATGGTTACGTTTGTATCCTGGTACTGTTGAATTTTACACTTTAAAAAGGCGAATTGTGTGGCATGTGCATTATGTCTCAGTAGACCTGTTACACCCCACCCGCTATCAAGAAAAGAAAAAGAAAAAAAATAAGCATGAGGTTGGCTCCAGAAGGCTGGATGAATGGGAGGATTCAGGCAGCATGTGCTTTAATTCTTAAAAGGTTTGTTTATGTTATTACAATCTCTTTCTCATTCCCAATGTCTATTTGTGTTTCTCTCTTTTTCCTTTGTCAGACTTTCCAATAATTTGTCTATTTTATTGATCCTTTTCAAGGAAAGAGTTCTTGGTTATATTCACCAAAATCTTTTATTTGTTTTTCATTTGCTTCTGTTTTTATTTTTACTGATTGCTTCCTTCTACATTTTTTTTTTTTTGGTTTATTCTATTCTGTGGCCAGCTTCTTGAGTTTAATCCTAGTTTGTCTATGTTTGATCTCTTGGTTCTTTAATCAGTAAAGAAAATGCATTTTCACTTGAGAGCCACTTTGATTCCTTCTCATAGATTTTGATATGTAGTATTCTCACTGCTGTTTACTTTTAAATAACACGATGCCTGTAATTTGATATATTTCCTGCTTAAGATTTCTAAAATGGTGTGAAATTTTTTAGTTTCCAAGTCAGTCATTTGTTAGTCAGCTATTTTATGGCTAAGTTCTAGTTTTATTGCATTGTGGTTAAGAGACTGTTACCAATGATTCCTACGTGGGATAATGAATTGTTCCATTTTTTTGGATGGGAGCCTAGTGCAGTCAAATGTTATAAATACTCTGTGGGCATTTGAGAAGATTGCATTTTCTATGTAATAAACACAAACATATATACATATATATGTGTATATATATATATATATATATCAGAATGAATTGAGACATCTCTCTCCTTCTATTTTTCTTTTGAGGGTCACTATAGGGATTAGAAAGAATTTACTTGAAGCTTGTGCTTCTGGATCAGGGAAACTAGACAGAAATATTCTCAACTACCTTTTGAAATGTCCTTTGTTACGTGAGCACACTTGGGAAGGGGGCAGATAATCTTTAACGCTTTGATGCCAACACCATTATCTCACACTATGATCAGTTCCATGATTCCACAAAGAGTATAGAATGATGGGTGTGAGAAGGAAAGGAGGAAGGGGAGAGAGATTCAGGTTTTTATTGTGTTGGTCCAATTGTCTATATACATATATAGAAGATTTTCTAGTATAATTGTCATTTTTTCAAGTTCTTATTCTGTCCTAATAAGAATGTATCATATCTATCTATCTCTCTCTCTATAGAGAGAGAGAGAGAGAGAGATGCACTGTGACTCAGTATAAAAGTAGATCATTAAGTTTTCTTGGTGAATTTTATTTTTTATTTACAGTCAAAATATCCTAAATCATTAGCTTTGGATTCAGAATATACCAAAGAAAAACAGAGCAACAGACATTTCATTTCCTAACTGTATCCTTGCATTTCCTAAAAGCAAACTGAGCTCCATTTTGAGGAATTACTTCTTCCTGATTGGATACGGCCAGGTGAGGAAGTCACGGGGCCCACTTTTTTCTACACCAGGGGTGAGCATCTGACCGAAATGAGGCTACACAAACCTCTCTTCTTGCAGCCTGAATCTTGAGGGAAAGGACACAGAGACTGAAAGTATTTCATTCCATCTAATGACAGCAACTTGACCAGACTGTTCCTGCTATAAAGAATATTTTGGGGGAGAAAATGAGCATAAATTGGAGCCACTGCCTTCCAGCAACCTTGGTGCTGCCGGATGAGATTTGACCCTCCCCATCTTCCCTACCACCATCACCACCAGAGCCTCTCTCAGCTGCTACTGATCCCTGAGTCCCCAGGGACACACCCCTCAGTAAGTTCCAAGGCCCACCATCACCTGTCCTTAGGAAAATTGGCAGTCACAGTATCTACTGCAATGCTCCCATGGTTCCCAAAACACATTCACAAAAATAAATCAATCTGATAGAGATGCATTTCCCACGCTTAGGGCTCTTCAGTCTTATAATTGATCATCTTTTTATATATCATTACCTATATTTGATTTTGTCCCTAGAAGTACTCTTTCCTCTCATTCCATTTTTCTGATATTACATATTGTCTCTTTTTCAGTTAGCAGTTGCCTTTCTTATCCTCATCCATTGCATTAGTTGTTCCAATCATTTTATGTATTTGTTTTAGATACATCTCATGTAAATGGCATACAGCTGGATTGGTGTGTGTTATTCACTCTTCTTTGTCTTTCAGTTGTGAAATTTTTGCCATTTATATTGTCAAGGTATAAATTTTCCCAAAAATTAAGCAAAGCTCTCATGCATATATATTGTGAACATGTGTCAAAGATTAATTTAATACATTAGTGACAGGACCAGATGATAAAGCTGGTTCAAAGAAGGATATATATCTACACACTCACACAAACACACACACACATATCAATGATGCAATAATATTGATAAATAAGATACAAAACTAGTTAATATCTTACAGAGCAATAAAACTGTAAGTATCGGGGTTACCTTCTCAGACAAAAATCATTTATCATTTCCATGATATCAGTTTTCTCTAGGTTAACATCTAATGTTTTAGAATCTAGTTTTAATGCGTAGTAAATAGAAGCCAAACAAACTGTTTTCTCTAGCAAATCAAATGATCTTGAAAAGACACATAGTGTTGAAGAAAACATGATTTATGACACTTTTTAAAAACAGTAAGTCAGGCTTTATTCAGGACCATCACCATAGGTGTAGGGTCTATTGCAATGGGGTTATATAGTGGAGGAGAGAGGTTGGGCTCAACTCCTAATACAATAAGAAAAAGTAGGAGTTTATAGCCAAGGAGTAAGGTAGAGGTCAGTGGATGGAAAATTACAACATCAGGGATCAAGGTTGATTCTGGCTAAACCAACCTAACAAAATGCTTGTAGTAGGCACGCCAGGGTGATCAGACATCACCTGGGAGATGGTGGAGGAAGAGGAACCCGATCAGATATCGAAGAGAGAGGATTCTGGTTAAACTCATTTAGCAAGATTCTTGCTAAAATTGAACAATGCAAAAATATGAAAGCTCAAAAGTTATGGCCTGGTTGAGAAAGAAATTTGAAAAGTAATGGAGGAAAATTTCCAAACCTGGTGAGCATCATAAATTTACAACTTAAGAAGCTCAGCACACTCCAACAACATATACTCAAAGAAAACCCCATCTATTCATATGAGAATCAAACTGCTAAAGAAGAAAGAAAAAATTCTTGAAAGGAGACACGGGACAAATGATATATAGAGAGAACAACACCAATTCAAATGTATGCACACTTCTCATTGGTATCTATGAAAAACAGGAGACAATGGAATGATAGATTCAAAGTGAAATACAGAAGAAATACCAACCCAAATTCTACATCTAGTGAAAATATGCTTTGGGAATAATGGGAAATGAAGACACACTGTGATGAAGGAAAAGCAAGAGAATTTTTTGCTATCATACCTCCTTTAAAAGAAATGTGAGAGAAAATGCTTCAGTCTAAAGAGAAATAATACTAGAGGAAACTTGGAACTTCAGGAATGAAGAAAAATGCAACATAAGTGATAAATATCTGAGTAAACATAGTAGACTCTTTCTCTCCTCGTAAGTACTTTAAATCATGTATGATTGTTGAAAGCAAACAATATAGCAATGTCCAGTGGAGATTAAAATAGACATAGTGGTACAGTATGTAAAGAAGAAAACTAAAGACATCTATGTTTTTCCAGAGCTCCTACATTTTACTTGAGGTGGTAAAATACTAGCTCCAAGTAGACTGTAATAATTTTTATACATCTTGCAGAACACAGAGCAGATCCAGGCACATTTGGCTGGTCTGCAAAGAATCTGACAGGGACAGAGCATCAAATACAGTCATGCACCACATAATGACATTTTGGTCAATGACAGACCCCATATCCAATGGTGATCCCATAAGATTAGTACCACATAGCCTAGGTGTGTAGTAGGCTATACCATCTAGGTTTGTGTAAGTATGCTCTATGATGGTCATACCATGATGAAATTGCCTAACGACACATTTCTTCAGAACATATCCCTGTCCTTAAGTGACACATGACCCTATTCCACCATCACCATCTGAGAGTAGGAGAAATTAACTGTCCCAAGATGAAAAAGAAAAGACCCAGAGCAAGTGAGGTAGGTTGTTGCCTGTAATGCAATGTAATGTATTAATAATGACACTTATTAGAAAATTAAAAGTCTGGAGAAATGCTAAGCTGGACAAGACACTAAGGCAATTGATAGAAACCAGGATTGTTTCAGGCAAGATTACTCTACAAATGAATGAACTCAATCAAAGAAATTAACTTACACAAAGTCACATAATCAAAGAGGATGATCAGTATTTCTCAGAGGACTTCCATATCAGAATCAGCTGGGAAACTTGTTAACAATATGAATCTTGAGCCACAATCCAGGAAAACTGGTCAGGATTCTCAAAATTTGGGTTTTGGAATCTGTATCTTATCAAGGTCCCCAGACTTTTCCTTGCTAGTCTGTCTGCTCCAGTCAGTGAAGCAACTCCAATGATATTGTGGACAATGAGAAAATCTACTTCACATGGTTTTTGAGTATTAAATGAGAAGTGTACAGCACATCATAAATGATGTTATCATTATTATCCAAATATCCAAGGAATGACAACCCAGCTAATGACTAAAAAATGCCTACTTAATCTGGAAATTATTCAAGATTCATGGTTGACTTTCAACATGTGGTGGGTTGAAAATCAAGACTTTGCAGAGTATTAAAGAGTAGATCAGACAAAGAAATGGAAGTGGGGCTGGCTCTGTGGCTGAGTAGTTAAAGTTCTGTGTACTTTGCTTTAGAGGCTTGGGTTCACAGGTTTGGATCCTGGGTGTAGACATACTTCACTCACCAACCACAATGTGGAGATGTCCCACATACAAAAAAATGGAGGAAGATTGGCACAGATGTTAGCGCTCAGGGCTAATCTTCCTCGAGCAAAAAAAAAAAAGAAAGAAGATTGCTAATGGATACTAGCTCAGGGTGAATCTTCTTCAGCAAAAAAAGAAAGAAAGAAATGGAAGCAACAAATGCAAGTTAAATTAGTAGCTGGAAGACTCATGAGCTTTGAGAATATATTTCTTAATGTGATAAAAATTGAGCATGGTAATAAACTGAGAAGAAAGAGCCACTTGTGAAGGATGATAATGAGAATAGTGCCCAAGCACTGTTCAAAGCATTTGACATACGTTGACTCTTTTTGCCCCACAACAATCATTAAAAATAGATACAATTATTGTATCCATTTTACCTGTAAGGAAACCTTGTCACTGAGGAGTCAAGTAACTTACTCAAGGTCACTTGGATAGGAAATGTCAGAGCTGAAAGAAAAGATATGATACCTGAAGGATTAAGGTCATGGGGCAATCTGTCCTCAATAATACATAGGATTAAAGAATTAGAGAATGGTCTTTAAAAGAAGAAATATGAATAAGGAATTTATTTTCCTTATTTTTTTTTTACTTTCTGTGTCTTTCAAAATAAAAGCAGTACTAAGCAAAGAAACTGAAGTAGGACTACAAAAATCACAATCAGAAGACATTAAGCAAAAAGTCTGGCTGGTAAAAATGGTCCATAGGCAGGGAGGGCAACAGGTAGATCTGGGTCAGTGGTGGAGTGTTTGAACCTGAAGCTCCAAGATTTGGAGGATAATAGCAAGGAAAAGAGGAAGGGGAGGAGCCTGAGAAGAAATTAAATAGGAAAATTAAGAGGCAAGAAACCATAGGGAAGTGATTCATCAGGACATAAATCTCATTGGATCTTATATATCCAATGGACTACCTGAAACGACATATGGAGGTCTGATACACATCTCAAACTCAAAAAGTCCAAAACGAAATTCTTGACCTCAGTCCCCAGTACTGTCCGCACAGTTTATCTAAATAAAGAAGTCTCCCTTCTAGTACTAAGAGAAATGCTTGGAGTCATCTTGAGATTTCTCTTTCTCTAACACTCCTTCTCAACACCATCCCCATATTGTTATCTTTATCTTCAAAATGTATTACTGCTCACCTCCTGTACTCCTACTGCCATAGACCAAAGCTGTCATTGTCTCTACCCTGGATGATTGCAGTGGTCTCCGAACGCAGAGATCCTGTAAAACTACATATCAAATCATGCCCTGCTCTATTCAAAACTATCCCATTTACCACATAACTCAAAACCAAACCTAAATCCTTAAAGAAGTCTACAAAATCCTACACAATGTGGCCTCCTCATTGTTTCTCTCATCTTATTTCCACTACTCTCCCTTTGCACACTCCACTTTAACAACATTGACTTCCTTCTATTTCTCCACCATGCTGGTCACATTTCTGCCTCAGAAATGTGCAATTTCCTCTAACTAAAACTCTATTCCCTACAGATATATCTATGGCTCATTCATTCACCACATTTAGACTTTAAGTCACACCTTCTTATTCTCACTATTTCCATGAGTTTCTATAGTAGATTCACAGCAAAAACCGATCCCCTATTCTTAAAGTGGATCCCCTCACCCGATCTATATCCATGCTTTTTGCAATATAATTTTGTATTTCCTCATATCAAGACATAGGGGCAATATGCTCTCTCCTTCAATAGGATCACTTACGTTAATCATTAGAATGCATCAAATGGGACATTGTGACAGTACTTAGTCTAAGCTTGAAGATGCTTTATGTGGTTTTTACTTTCTCTCTTGGGACCCTACCAACTGCCATAGGAAATTGAGATTAGTCTGCTGGTTGATGAGAGATATGAGGCCTAGTCACCTAGACAGCCCCAGCTGATGGTGAGCCAACTACAGAAATGTGAAAGAGATGAAAGAAATGTGAGCCTTTCTATATTAACCAGCATCCAGTTGACCTGTCACTTAACTTCAAACACACAAGCAAGCCAGCCAAGGTCAACCTAGTCAGGCCCATATTAACAGAACTAATCAACTGACCTATAAACATCATGGCAAAAAATACGCTGCGATTTTAAACCACAACATTTGAGGGTGGTTTATTTCACAACAATAGCTAACCACTACATCATTCAGTTTTAACATTCTACTCACTCTTACCCCTGCAATATTTTACTCCCTTCCTTGCTTTATTTTTCTTCAGACACTTAGAAAACAACAGTAAATATTTACTGATGCACTTGTTTCTTGTCTGGTTTCCCAAACTGAAATGAAAGCAGATTTTTTTAGCTCCTGATACAGAGGAAGCACTCAAAAAACATATCTTGAATGTACGAGTGACATGGATTCCTCAATATTGATACATAAATACATTTCTAATTATTATGAGGAGCTGTTATGAAGGTAAGAGTACACTGATCAGGTTTGCTGTGAACTTTCCTGAAGCTAAATTTCATTAACCCATGTGTTAAGAAGGAAGTGGATATATAACACTAAAATGATAGGAGTTTTTCTGTTTTTACACTGAAATTGGGCATGTTACTTAAATGTTATCCAAGGGACTCAAGTTGTAGCACACTAAGAGCCACGATTTCCTTCAGTCACTTGGGTGCCCAAGGGATGTATTTAAAGAGAAAGCTGACAAATGATAAGAAAGGATAATAGGGAACACTACCATATATTTCTAGAGTGACAGGGCTAAAGAATTAGAGAATTACCTTTGCAACAATGAGCATGACTGGGGGGTTGGAGAGAAGATAAAAGGGTGATACAAAAGGAGAAAGAGTAAGAAAGCAATTTCAGTGACATTGACCAAAAATGCTAGGCTGGAAAATAGGTCCAGGGAAGGGAAGAGAGAGAGAGGGATATTATCTTCTATGTGTAATGTTTTGAATAGGAGATGTCAAGGGTTTAATCATGGAATAGTCCAGAGTTAGAAGGGTCATTGTAGATAAAGGAAGGAGACCAAGAGAATCAAAAGGTAAAATAGAAATGTTCCAGAATCAAGGAGGCACAGGGAAGAGAGAATGGATCCATCAGGGTATAAAATTCACTGGATCCTTCTCCAGAGGGTAGAGACAAACCTTATTTACTTAATCATGCAATTAGTCCATGGTAAGCATGAAGGTTCCTGTGACACAAACCCCCGATCTTTAATAGATCTCTCCAAACTGCTAGGTGATCTAATGAATAACTTCTACTTTAAATTCAGAAAGTTGTTAAATGGGTCTAGTTTCCAGAAATGATAGGCTAGTTTAGTCACATCAACAATCTTGCTGAAATAATGAAACAAGTTAGGAACAAAAGCTATAAAAGGAAAGAAAAAAGGAAGGGAGGGAGGAAGGAAGGAGAAGGCAAGGAACAGAAAGTAAATGGGAAAATTTGGGCCCAATGTTTTTAAAACCTATGGCCAGAAAATGTCTGAACTCTAAGGCCGTTTTTATCCTGAAGGTATGTAAGGACATTGCAAACACTTCAGCTTGGGTTTGGAGGCCGTGCAATGGCCAGAGATAGAACACAGGCCTGGAATGTACTCATTTGGAAGGACACCTGGGCCCTAATTTGAGTTAGGAGCCAGAGGGGTTCTAATCTCAAGTTAAGTGTCAACCAAAGAGAAACCGGGATCAATCCTTCCTACAACTGCTAGGAACTGAAAAAACGGCACTGCGTTCATTGCAGAAATGGTGAGAAAAAAATAAACAAATAAGATTTCCTTGGGAAGCTATGGCTGCAGACCAACCTTTGCAATGATTTTTACTCCAGAAGTGCATGGCCTATATGGGTCTGGAACTCTCCATCCTTGGAACTGGGTTAAGATATTCCTACTGATATGGCCCCCAAATGGAAGCTGCTCCAGAGAAGGGCCCAGGACACCTCACAAATAAGTTTTCAACGACTCTTGCCACCCAGAAATCAAAGATTCTTGCATCCAAGAAAATAAGTTAACTTGAATATGAATGAGAAAAAACAGAAATAACAAAGAATAGAGTTTGGTCAAGATGTAAATTTGGAAATGATGAAATTGTGAGAGCTTATTTAAAGAAATAAATTACAAATTTGACATTGTGTGGAAGGTACAGGAAACTGAAAAAAAAAAGCCACTGTAGATTTTAAAAGAACCAAATAAAATTTCTAGAAATTATTAATAAAATAACTGCAATTTTAAAAATCAATTGTCTTAACAATAATACCATAAACAGGATGGCTTATAAACAAAAGAAATTTATTGCTCACAGTTCTAGAGGCTGGGAAGCCCATAATAAACCCATCAGCAGATTCAGTGTCTGGTGAGTTCCTGCTACCTGGTTCATATGTGGCAGCCTTCTTGTTGTATTCTCATATGGTGAAAGTGGTGAAGGAACTGTATGGGGCCTCTTTTATAAGAGAACTAATTCCAGTCACAAGGGCTCCACCTTCATAACTTAATCACTTTCCAAAGGCCCCACCTCATTATACCATCACATTGGAGGTTAGGATTTAAGACATTAATTTGGGGGGATACAAATGTTCAACTCCTGACATCTATGGAAAAGGGACTTCCACTTCCAGGCAGAATGGGGTAAAAAGGATAAGATCTACACTCCCACGTATACATGTCTGTATCTTTGAAAAAAAAATGGTTTTCAAGACATTGGACATCAGGCAATGAAGGACAGTCTGAGAGACAGGAAACAAATGATCTGAGTCTTATGAGTGTACCAAATTGTTGCCATGAGAGAGTTTTCAGGCTGAAGCACAGGGAGGAAGAACCCAAGGAGCTGGTGGCTGTTCAGGAGTTTGTTGTTTAATCTCCACCTACGTAAATTTTCCAGGTTTCTTCCTGCTATTGATTTCCAGTTTCATATCACTGTGGCCAGAAAAGATATTGGTATGATTTCAATATTCTTTTATTTACTAATACTTTTTGTGATTTAATACAGAATCTATCCTGGGAAATGTTCTCTGTGCACTTGAGAGGAAGGTGTATTCTGCTGCTATTGGATGGAATGTTCTATATATGTCAGTTCGGCCTATTTGGTATAATGTATAGTTCAAATCCAAAATTGTCTTATTGATTTTCTGTCTGGATGATCTATCTATTGTTGGAAGTCAGGTATTGAAGTCCCCTACTATTATTACATAGCTATCTGTTTCTTCCTCAGATCTGTTAATATTTGCTTTATATATTTAGGTGTTCTGATGTTGGGTGCATATATATTTACCATACTTATTTCTCCTCGATGAATTGATCCCTTTATATGTATATAATGCACTGCTTTGTCTCTTATTATGGTTTTTAATTAAAGTCTATTTTGTTGTAAGTATAGCCATGCCTGTTCTCTTTTGGTTGCCATTTTCATGGAATATCTTTATCTAGCCCATTATTCTAGCCTATGTGTGTCTTTAAAGCTGAAGTGAATTTCTTGCAGGCAGCATATCTTGGGTCTCATATTTTTATGCATTCAGCCACTTGAGGTCTTTCATTCGAGAATTTAGTCAGTACATATTTAAAGTAATTATTAATAGGTAAGTAGATTCTATCACCGTCTTGTTCATTGATTTACAGGTGTTTTGTAGACCCTTTGTTTCTTTCTTCCTTTCTTGCTGTCTTCCATTTTGAATTGATGATTTTCTATAGTGGTATGCTTTGATACTTTTCTCTTTATCTTCTGTATATCTACTATCGTGTTTTTTTTCAATGTGGTTAGCATGAGGCTGGCATAAAAATAATTACAACAACCTATTTTCAGCTGATAACAACTTAACTTTGCATACAAAAGCAGAACATCTTCACTGCCCCTGCCACATTTTGTTTTTAATGTCACAATATACAAATCTATATACTGTGTATCCATTCACAAATTGTTGTGGCTAGATTTATTTTTAATTACATTACATTACACTATTAGCATATTCTGGATTTTACTATATATTTACCTATGCCAGCGAGTTTTATACTTTCATATGGCTTCTTGTTTCTAGTTAGCACCCTTTCATTTCAACTTGAAGAACTTGCTCTAGCATTTCTTGTAAGGCAGGTCTAGTAGTGATGAATCCCATCATCTTTTGTTTGTCTAGGAATGTCTTTATCTCTCTTCCATTCTGAAGAATAGCTCTGCAAGGTAAAGTATTCTTGGCTGCCAGTTTTTTTCTTTGAATATATCTTCCCACTCTCTTCTGACCTGTAAGATTTCTGATGAGAAATCCACTGATAGCACTGGAGGAGTTCTCTTGAATGTTACAAGATTTTCTTTTGTTACTTAGAAGAATCTCTCTTTCTCTTTGACCTTTGACAGTTTTATTATCATGTGTCTCAGTGAAGTCTTTTTGTTGAACTTGATTCGGGACCTTTGAGCTTCATGTACCTATATGTCCATATCTTTCCCCACATATAGGGCGTTTTCAGCCATTATTTCTTTAAATAGTCTTTCTGATCCTTTTTCTTTCTCTTCTCCTTCTGAGATTCCCATAATGAATATATTGTTTCACTTTATGTTGTCTAATAAGTACCAGAGGATTTCTTCATTCCTTTCCATTGTTTTTTTTTTTCTCCTTTGACTGCATAATTTCAAATGACCTCTTTTGATTTTGCTGCCATTTTCTTATGCTTGATCAACTCTACTATTGAAACTCTCTATCGTACTTTTTAGCTCAGTCTTTGTATTCTTCAGCTCCAAAATTTCTATTTGGTTGGTTTTCTTAAAGTTTTCTGTCTCTTTGTTGAACTTCTCATTTTGTTCTTGTATTGTTTACCTGATTTCATTAAAATTGTTTATTTTTGCTTTCTTGGAGCACTCTGAGCTTCTTTACAAGTATTTTGAGTTCTTTGCAGACTATTCATGGATCTCCATTTCTTTGGGATCACATACTGGAAGTTTATTGGGTTCCTTTGGTGGTGTCATGTTTTCCTGATTCTTCATAATCCCTGTAGCCTTGCATAGGTTTCTGCACATTTGAAAAACCAATCAACTCTTCCAGACTTTATGAACTGAATTCATTAAAGGACAACCTTCACCTGCAGTTGGGGGCATGCTGGAGCATGCAATGGCTCCAGGTCTAGTGATACAGGGCATCAAATGTGGGGGCATGTGGCATCTTCATACCTGAGGGGGAAAGGTGTCTAACTAGCGCAGGCAGCTGGAGTCTATGATAGCAGCAACTGCATGCTCTTTGATGGTTAGAACAGTGGGAGGTCTGTGGTAGCTTCAAGGACTGTTGAGGGCCTCAGCAGTGCCTCCAGGTTCAGCAGTGAAGAACAGGGCAGCCAGCAGTGGTAGTCAGAACTAACATTGTGCACACAGTCAGCAGCAGGGGCTGTGTACAGGTGCCTGCATAGTGGAAGGGCCAGCTGCAGTCATTCATGCAGTTGTGAGGATCAGGACCAAATACAGATGCTGGAGCTGACTGTCGGTGCATGAGCCGCTACTAGTAAGGGGGTTGTTGGCATACACTCATGTGGCTGCAGATACTGGCCACAGGCACTTGTAGAGTGGTGAAGGTGGTGGCATGAGTCAGTGGCGTGCTGGTGCACAGCTGCAGGGGCTAGCTGTGGGCATGTTCATGGAGGTGGAGGCAGGTGATGGGATTCATGGTCAGCAATGTCCAAATGAGTGACTAAAGAGTCTAGCTGCCAGTACACAAAGAGGTGTAGGCCAGTGATAGGATTTGAGGCTGTCTTCAAGCACTAGAGCAGCTCTGGGGTGTTGATGTGTCCTCATGAAGCTGTAGGGAATAGCCACAGTTGTACACAGAGCACTGGGGACCTGGGATGGCATTATGCACACATGCAGCCACAGAAGCTGTGGCTAGCCACTGGTGTGAATCCCAGGGCCCAGGAAATCCATGGTAGCACAGGCTGGAGTGTCTCCACCAGGGAGTGGGGGACAGAGAAAGGGACTCAGACAGGTGAAGCCTGCAAATGTAAAAACCTTGGAGTTCCTTATTGGCAACGGAGTACTAATCAGCAATAAAAAAGACAAAATGATGCCTTTTGTGACAATGTGAATGAATCTTGAGGGCATTATGCTAAGTGTAATAAGTCAGACAGAGAAAGACAAATGCTGTATGATCTCACTTATGTGGGGAATAAAAATAAAAGCCAAGCACATAGATACGGAGAACAGATTTCTGGTTGTCAGAGGTAGGGGGTAGAGGGCAGGCAAAATGGGTGAAGGCAGTCAAAGGTACAAGCTTTCAGTTATGAAATAAATAAGTCATGGGGATATAATGTACCGCACAGTGACTATACTTAATAATGCTGTATTACATATTTGAAGGTTTCTAAGAGTAAATCATAAATGGTCTCATCACAACAACAAAAAATTATAATTCTGTATTGTGATGAATGTTAACTAGACTTGTTGTGGTGATAATTTCATAATGTAAAAAGACATTGAATCATTATATTGTACACCTGAAACTAATGGAATATTGTATGTCAATTATACCTCAATTAAACATTTGCTTTAAACTTTTTAAAATGTCGCCTCTGATTGGAGGAACCAGATGGCAACCATGCAAATACCGCTGGTTTGCAAGGATTTTGCCAATTGTCTCAGCAAATGTAATAGACGTAGATTAACTTGGAGGGAAGACACCTGCTTCTACCTCCTGCCTAGTCCTTCCCAAGCTACGTAGCCTTGAGTGAATCACTTTTCTCTCTTAGGAACCCAGTTTTCTGCTGTTTGTAATGAATGGAGCTAGATATGGTTTGTGTCTTCCAGTTCAAACAGTCCACAAACCTACAAAATCCCTCCAAGGACACTCTAAGTATATTCTCTATTCAGTCCAATATGGTTCCAGGGTGAGGTGCAGCTGAGACAAATACTGGATTAAGGCACCACCAACAGAGCCAGTTTTCAGGGCTTCAAAATCTGCTGAAGATGGTCACGCAAGGGCACCAGAGTAAGCAAGGAGAAAACAGCCAGTGTCATGTGACTGCTGAACAAAACTTGTTCATTTCATTCATTTATTTGATAAATAACTATTGAACACCTACTGTATGCCAGACGCTTGTTAGTCACTGAAAGCACAATGGTGAGTGTGAACCCCCATGAGGTGCCTAGTGAAATGCAAGAAATAATGAGGGAGGCAAACAATAATATTGTTATAATATTGTTCATGGGATTGGAAGATATGATGTCCTGAATAGAGATAAGAGTCAGTGACATGTTGTGTGTGGTTATTCTTGTGACCCTTGTTTTACTTCTAGGTTGATGTGTCCTGATGTATATGCCTTACATTTGGGTGGACTCCTCTTGGTTTCTGTTATTAATGTTGGCACTTGCCCCTTGTGTGAAGTACCTCAAATTCCCAGCCAGGTGATTACAAGAGTTGACTAAATATCTAGGCTTTCTCTTCACTTCACTTGAAAAGGACATGAAATTACTGGAATTAAGGTTCAAGGAGTGAACATCGAGATGAGCCCTTCTAATCTGTGGTGATTGTAGGTATGTTTTGAAGGCTACACTAGTCCAGCTGCAGAATCATAGTGAAGCCATTCAGAGAACAAATTGAAAAGTATCCCATATCTGTTTATCTTTTTGACATAGGAATTACCAGTTTCAAAAACAAAAATCTTATAGGGGACAGCCCAGTGGTGTTGCAGTTAAGTTCGCACACTCCACTTCAGAGGCCCAGGTTCACCCGTTGGGATCCCGGGTGTGGACCTACGTACCGCTTATCAAGCCACACTGTGATAGGCGTCCCATGCATAAAATAGAGGAAGATGGGCATGGATGTTAGCTCTGGGCCAATCTTCCTCAGCAAAAAGAGGAGGATTGGCAGCAGATGTTTGCTCAGGGCTAATCACTCTCAAAAAAAAAAAAGTATAAAGAAACCGCTTGAAAACCATTTTATATTAAGGTTCTTTTGGAGGAGGTAGGTCTTTTGGCAAACTCCTCAATTTCTTCTATAACTATGAGTTTATTCTAGTTTATATCTCGTTTTGAACCAACTATTTCATTGATTTTTGGAGATGAGGAGTTGTCCACTTCCTTTAGGTGCTCAAAAAGCCATGGTTTAAGGGAGTTTTACTCTGAATACAGGTAGAAAATGGGGTAAATAAATTCTATCAACTGAACCCTGTCTTATCAGAAAATCAGGCATAAGTGGGTTTCTGTTAAAATGGAGGTAGAAGAAGAGACAAGCATGAGATGAGGAAGGGCAGACAAAAGGCAGTGGCCACATGAACCATGCCAGCAGTCAGAGAGATCAGTAATCCCTTTGGAACAAGAATCTGAAACATGAAAGAACCATGCATTTGAGAAACTTCTGAGAATAAAGGTACAGCCTTCACCAACATGTCAAAGGGAGGTCTGAGCAATATTATTTGGGCAATAAAAAGAGTAAATCAACTGATAAATGAATAAACAAAATGTGGTATAACCATGCAGTGGAATATTATTCAGTCGTAAAAAGGAAATAAGTACTGCTACAACAGGGATGAACCTTGAAAACACCATGCGAAGTGAAGGAAACCACACAGAAAAGACCACATATTATGATTTCATTTATATGAAATGTCCAGAATGAGCAAGTGTAGAGAAACAGAAAGTGAATTAGTAGTTTCCAGGGTCTGGGAAGGATGGGAGTGCTATAGATAAGGTGTACAAGGTTTCTGATTGAGGTGATGAAAATGTTCCAAAATTGATGATGGTGATGGTTACATTTGTAGTGTTGTATGGTGAATATATTAAAAACCATTGAATTGAACACTTTTAATGGGTGAATTTTATGGCATGTGCATTCTATCTCAAGAGAGCTGTTACCGCCCCCCCCAATAACTACCAAAAAAAAGAAAAAGAAAAAAATAATCATGAGCGTGGCCCCAGAAGACTGGAAGAAAGGGGGGAATCCAGGCAGCATGTGTTTTACTTCTTAAAAGGTTTGTTTATGTTATTACAGTCTCTTTCTCATTCCCAGTGCCTATTTGTGCTTCTCTCTTTTTCTTTTGTCAGACTTTACAGAAATGTGTCTATTTTAGTGATTCTTTGTAAAGAAATATTTCTTGATTTTATTCACAAAAATCATTTTTTGTGTTTCATTTGCCTCTGTTTTTATGTTTGCTAATTACTTCCTTCTACATTCTTTTGTTTTATCTTGTTCTGTGGCCAGCTTCTTGAGTTTAAGCCTAGTTTATTTATGTTTGATCTCTTGGTTCCTTAATCAGTAAAGAAAATACATTTCCATTTGAGAGCCACTTTGATTCTTTCCCATAGATTTTCATAAGTAGTATTCTCACTGCTGTTTGCTCTTAAATAATCTGATGCCTGTAATTTGATATATTTCCTTATCAAGATTTTTAGTATGGTGTGAAACTTTTTAATTTCCAAGTTAATAATTTGTTAGCTGGCTATTTTATGGCTAAGTTCTAACTTAATTGCACTGTGGTTAAAAGAATGCTACCAATGATCTCTACTTTGGATAATATATTGTTTCCGTTTTTGGAGTGGAGGCTAGGGTTAGTACATAGACAAATGTTGTAAATATTCAGTGAGCATTTGAGAAGATTATGTTTTCTATGTTGTCAACAGAAATATATTCTGTGGAGATATATATATTTATATATCAGAATGAATTGAGACATACGTCTCTTTCTATTTTTCCATTGGGAGTCAGTATGGAGATTAGAAAGAATTTCTTTGAAGTTTGTGTCTCTTGATCAGGCAACCCAGACAGAAATATTCTCAGCTACGTTGTGAAATGTTCCTTGTTACATAAGCACACTTGGGAAGGAGGCAAACAATCTTTCACACATTGCTGCCAACACCATTATCTCACACTATGATCAATTCTGTGACTGCACAAGGGGTATAGAATTATGTGTGTGCGAAGGAAAGAAGGAAGAGGAGAGGAATTCAAGTTTTTATTGTGTTGGTCCAATCTTCTATTTATATATATACATAGAAGGTTTTCTAGTATAACTGTCATTTTCTCAAGCTCTTATTGTGTCTCTAATAAGCTTTTATTTTATATATATATATTTTGATCCAATGTGACTCAATATAAAATTCCATCACTATTAAGTCTCCTTGGTGAATTGTATTTTTTACTTATAGTCAAAATATCGTAATTCATGAGCTTTGGGTTCAAAATATACAGAAGGAACAGAGAGCAATGAACGTTCCATTTCCTAACTGCATCCTTGCATTTCCTAAAAGCACACTGACCTCCCTGTTGAGGAATTACTTCTTTATGATTGAATACAGCCAGGTGAGGAAGTCATGGGACCCACCATTTTCTAGCCAAAGGTGAGCATCTGACCCAAGGGAGGCTAGACAAACCTTCTTTCTTGCAACCTGAATCTTGAGGAAAAGGACACAAAGACTGAAAATTTTCATTCCATCTAGTAATGGAAACTTGACCAGACTGTTATTGCTATAAAAAATATTTGAGGGTGTCAATGAACATAAATTAGAGATTTAGAGGCATGGCCCTTACAGCAAGAGTGGTGACCCCAGGTGAGATTTGACCCGCCCCAGCTTCCCCACCACCACCACCTCAATGTCCTCTCTCAGCTGCTACTGATCCCTGAGTCCCAAGGGACATGCCTGCTCCTTGTGTGCCAAGGCTCACTATCACTTGTTCTTAGAAAAACTGGCAGTCACAATATCCACTGCCTTGCTTCCATGGTTCCTAAAATATATGCACAAAAACAAATCGATCTGATATAAATGTATTTCCCATACTCAGGGCTCTTCAGTCTTATAATTGATCATCTTGTTATACACCATTTATTATATTTGATTTTGTCCCTGGAAGTAATCTTTCCTATAATTCTATTTTTCTGATATTACATATTGTCTCTCCTTCTGTTAGCAGTGGCCTGACATCTTCATCAATTGCATTAGTTGTCAAATCATTTTATGTATTTGTTTTAGATACATCTCATTTAAACGACATATGGCTGGATTTGTGTGTTTTGTTACTCTTCTTTCTCTTTCAATTGTAAAATTTTGCCATTTATTGAAAGTGATGTATAGAGGGAAACAGAACAATTCAAATGTATGCATACTTCTCATTGGAATCTATGAAAAACAGAAGAAATACCAACAGAAATTCTACATCTAGTGAAAATATGCTTTGGGAATAATGGGAAATGAAGACACACTGTGATGAAGGAAAAGCAAGAGAATTTGTTGCTAGCATACCTCCTTTAAAAGAAATATGAAAGAAAGTTCTTGAGTCTGAAGAGAAATAATACTAGAGGAAACTTGGAACTTCAGGAATGAAGAAAAATGCAACATAAGTGATAAATATCTGAGTAAATATAACAGACTCTTTCTCTCCTCCTAAGTACTTTAAAACATGTATGATTGTTGAAAGCAAATAACATAGCAATGTCCAGTGGAGATTAAAATGTATATGGTGGTACAGTATGTAAAGGAGAAAGCTAAAGACATCAATGTTTTTCCAGAGCTCCTACAGTTTTCTTGAGGTGGCAAAATACTACCTCCAAGTAGACTGTAAGAATTTATATTCATCTTTAAGACCAGAGAGTAGACCAAGGCACCATTGGCTGGCAAAGAATCTGACAGGGACAGAGCATCAAATACTGTCATGCACCATGTAATGACATTTTGGTCAGCAATAGACTGCATATGATTAGTGCCACATAACCAGGTGTGTAGTAGGCTATAACAGCTAGCTTTGTGTTTGCTCTATGATGTTCACACAATGATGAAATTTCCTAATGACATATTTCTCAGAACATATTCTCATCATTAAGCCACACATGACCCTATTTCACTATCACCATCTGAGAGCAGGAGAAGTTAACTGTTCCAAGAAGAAAAGGAAAAGACCTAGGGCAAGTGAGATGGGTTGCTGCTGATCCCTCTGAAATTTGACCACATCTTAAATGACCATGGAGAAACTGTGAGTAAAAACAAGAGAGAGAGAGAGAGATTTAAAACTGTTTTGACTTACCGTAATACAAAGAACTATATTAATAATGACACTTTATTAGAAAATTAAAAGTCTGGGGAACATGCTTAACTTGACAAGACACTAAGGCAATTGATAGAAACCAGGATTGTTTCAGGCAAGAATACTCTATAAATGAATGAACTCAAAGAAAGTTTCTTACGCAAAATCTCATAATCAACAAGGATGATCAGTGTTTCTCAGATAAGCTGCATATCAGAATCAGCAGGGAAACTTGTTAACAATATGAATCTTGAGCCACAATCCAGTCAAATTCGTCAGGATTCCCAGAATTGGGGTTGGGGAATCTGTATTTTATCAAGGTCCCCAGAGTTTTCTTTGGTAGTCTCTCTGCCCCAGTCAGTGAATGGGCATTTGGGGACCACTGCTGCAGCCTGCAAGCAACTCCAGTGAGATTTTTATAAGGATAAAATCTATTTCACATGGTTTTTATCAGTATTAAGTGAGAACTGTAAAGCATATCATAAATGATACTATCGTTATCCAAATAGCCAAGTAATGACAACCCAGCTAATGACTAAAAAGATTCCTATTCAATCTGAAAATTATTCAAGACTCATGGCTGACTTTCAATGTGTGATGGGTTGAAAATCAAGGCTGTGCAAGAGTATTCAAGAGGAGATCAGACAAAGAAACGGAAGCAACAAATGTAAGTTAAATCAGTAGCTGGAAGACTCCTGAGGTTTGAGAATATATTTATTAATATGATAAAAATTGAGGATGGTAATAAACTGGGAAGAAAGAGCCACTTGTGAAGCATGATAATGAGAATAGTGCCCAGGCACTTTCACATCGAAGGGTCCAAACATTTGATATATGTTGACTCATTTTGCCTCACACCAATCATTAAAAATAGATACAATTATTGTAACCATTTCACATGTAAGAAAACATGCCACTGAGGAGTTAAGCAACTTACTCAAGGTCACTTGGATAGGAAATGTCAGAGCCGAGAGAAAAAATGTGATACCTGAAGGATTAAGGTCATGGAGCAATCTGTACCCAATGATACATAGGATTACAGAATTAGAGAATGGTCTTTAAAAGAAGAAATATGAATAAGGGAAATCATTTTCCTTCTTTTTTTTTTTCTTTTACTTTCTTTTGCTTTCAAAATAAAGGCAGTACTAAGCAAAGAAACTAAGGTAGGACTACAAAGCACAATCAGAAGACATTAAGCAAAAGGCCTGGACGGTAAAATGAGTCTTTAGGGAGGGAGGGCAAGAGACAGATCTGGGTCTGTGGTGGAAGTTTTGAACCTGAAGCTCCAAGATTTGGAGGATAATAGCAAGGAAAAGAGGAAAGTAGGAGCCTGAGAAGGAATTAAATAGGAAAATTTAGAGGCAACAAGTCACCAGGAAGTGATTCATCAGGGTATGATGGTTCATCAGGATCTAAATCTCATTGGATCTTGTAAACTAGTGAGTCAAGCTGGAGCCTGATTGGGTTTAATCCTGCACATCTAACTGAATAAAACATGGTGACAAAGTTCCTGGCAATGTAAGAGAAGAGTCCAAGGGAGGCTGTGGGAAGGCAAGATAATGGCCCCCAAGGCTGACCAGACCCTAAACCCTGGAACCTGGTAATATGTTACCTCACAGGGTGGCAAAAGGAAATTTGAAGATGTGATTAAGGTAAGGAACCTTGAGATGATGAGATTCTCCTGGATTATCTGGGTGGGCCCAATCTAATCATATAAATCCTTAAAAGCAGAGAATGTCTCCTGGCTCTGATCTGAGGAAGATGCGACTATAGAAGAAAGGTCAGAAAGATGCAACGATGCTGCCTTTGAATATGAGGAAGGGGCCACTCGCCAAGGAATCTGAGAGGCCTACAGGAGCTGGCAAAGGCAAGAAAACAGATTCTCTCCTAGAACCTCCAAAGGAGAAAGCAGCCTTGCCAGCATCTTGATTTTAGCCCAGTGGGACTCATTTTGGTGTTTTGACCACAGGAACTGTAAAATGATAAATTTCTAATGGGAAGCCACTTAGTTTGCAGTAATTTGTTACAGCAGCAATAGATAACTAATACAGAGGTTTAACAGCATTTTCCTGTAGGAAGCTTCCACAACAGAGGGGTCAAAGTGACACTGAGAGCCATAATTAGCTCTTGAGCCCTGCAAACCATCCCATAAGTCAGGATACACAGCCTCTCTGGCAGAAGAGAAAGTATACGAGTCCACGCGGCTGCAAGGGGAAAAAGCAGCTGGTGCTTTAGACACTTGCTGACAAGCAGACCTAAGGAAGTTTGTGTTCAAGGGGGAAGCACTGTAGGAGGAGAGCTATAACAATGCTGACAGTAAAAGTCAGCCACATCTTCAGCCTGGAGGTTGCTGACAGTGAAAGTGAAAATCTGTCACAGGTCCATTGCCACTGAGTCAGTCAGGGACCCCAGGTGCCTGGGTGGATGCCCAGGAGGTGAGCA
Organism: Equus quagga; assembly: GCF_021613505.1. Taxonomy (NCBI): domain Eukaryota; kingdom Metazoa; phylum Chordata; class Mammalia; order Perissodactyla; family Equidae; genus Equus; species Equus quagga. Next base: position 65,197,855 of record NC_060271.1, read on the forward strand.
GCTTACAAGCCTTTCCTTGTTTCTGCTGGTACCAGGCTAATTAGTATCTAATGCTCTGGCTGGACTTGTACTTGACGGTGAATCTCTCTCCTGCAGAAACAGCCAGGAACCCTGAAGACTGGATCATCACAATGTCCACACAGGCACCTAAAATAGAGAATGAACAGTGACCATATATACCGGCATTATGTCACGATATTTTAAAACATCTTTTACAGTGTTACATGCGAGAACAGACCCTATTAAGTATAAGAGGGTCTGTTTTTGAAATAATGCTTATTTTGCTCTGCAACTTAAATCATTTTCTAATGAACAAAAATATTAATCTGGATAGACCGAGGTACTTTTAAATCTCTCACCTGAGACCCAGAGCAGCAAAAACATGAGGAGCTTGGCCTGTGATATCATCTTTCTGCCATTGCACTGCCTGATGCAACTAAGTTCACGTCGCAGAGGGAAAGAGCACATTTGTAAAGCTCTGGGCAGCCAGCCAGGGCCCAGAGGGGACCATGTGAACAAATAGTGATTATAGAAGTAAATCATAGCAGTGGTGTGGAAGTATGTAATTTAAAGAAAGAGCCAAAATAACATGAGAAAATGTGACTGTTTGACTATGAAAGACATGTAAATTTAGAAACTGCAGTTTCCAATAAATATTCAGAAACCAGTTGAAATATAAAATATATTCCAAAATCAATAGCATTCTCTTCCACAAGTTACAACCAATACAAGGCAATGTAACAAAGAACATTTATGTTAAACACACACACACACACATAAGTGTGTGTGTATGTCTGTGTGTGTCCTTAAAACCATTCAAGCTCTGCAAAGATAGATAGTGGGAAATTTTGGATTTTTCTGTAAGAAAAAGAATTTTATTACTAAAGCTGCTTTGTCCTGAAGGCATCTATGTACACTATAAACCCATGAGCTTGGGTTCCAGGGCCTTGTAAAGACCAGAGAGGCAGAAGTGGAGGCCCAGAGACCGCCCAGGTGAGAAGTTCTGAGGGAGATCAATCATACGTTAGGCTGGAGCCCCTAAGAACGCCACTCTCAGGAAAAGAGCAAACTAAATCTACACTGAACTTTAGCCTCTCCTCAACTGCTGGAAACTGAACTGCAAGGAGAACTGCTTAGGTTTGTTGCAGAACAGGAAAGGAGAAAGGAAGAGGGGAAAAAAATCCTTCCCTAGGGAGTTGTGATTGTAGATCAGTCCACACATGGGTTCACATCCCAAGCATGCATGGCCTAAATGAGTCTGGAACTTTCCAACTTTGAACTTGATTTACCCATCCAACTAGTAGAGGCCACAAGCACCTGGAATAAAAAAACATAAAACTTCTCTTCAGGAGGACACATCCATTCTACAATCTCAGGAGACCTCACAAATTATTTTTGAAAGGTCAACATGAGCAAGATGTCGGAGGTTTCTTGAAATCTAAGAAAACGAGACTAGCAGAATGTGAACAACATGAGTAACAACAGAATCACAGAAAGCAGATAAGCAAGTCCTCCTAGAATTTCAGATTTTGAAATTAGCACAAATATGTTTTCTTTAATGAATTACAAACATGGACATATCTAGCGGGAAGAGGACACTATAAGTGGTGATATTACAGTCTTTAAAAGGAACCACACAAAAATCCAGAAGAGCCAACAAACTATTGAAGAAGAACAAAGTCAAAGGACTGACACTACCTGACTTCACTCCATGTGGTATGCCATTGCCAGTAATTCTTACCCTTCATCAGGACCTGAAATCTGTAGGGAAAAAATGTTATATTTCAATGGAAAATAGGCATATCTATAGTATGCCTTTTTGAGTTATCAGAGTCTACTCCTGTTCATTTTCTTTGAGCTATTTTGCAACTCTTTATAAATTGTAGGTAACTGATAGATATGTGAATTCTGTCCTATCTAGTAGAGATTTAATTGACTTTCTTATCTCCTCTTGGAAAAACTAGTTAGTCTCCATTTGAAATTAATTCCTTTACTCCATATGCATCCATGCTGTTTTGACTTTTCCTTTGAACCAGTTATAACATCTCCCTAGTTCCCTCAAATCATGTAAAATAAATTATTTAACACATCTGCATTATTATTATATATCCATGAGAGTCACAATTTTACTATATTCTGAAAATTATCTTTTAAGAAATCTATTAACCTTCCTACATTTTCTCTGTCCTTCATATTTTCATTTCCCTCCTTACTCTGCTTAAATTCCATGATCCTTCTTTATGCAGAAAAACTCTCTTGGTCTTCCATAATTTCATTTCCTACAGCAATATGCCACATACCTGTCCCCTCCACATACCTGTCCCCACATCTCGATATGGCTGGAGAAAAACAGACAGTTCTTACTTATCTCACTTTAGATTCATGATGACTAACTTCCTGAGGGCCCTCAATCCTGCACCACAACCATATTTCATTTCCCTAGTTTATTCAGTCTTCCTTCTTTCCCTTTACTTCTTTCTTCAAGTTCTAACACCTTCCCCCATCCTAACTTTAAGACAATTACCCCATTTCCTGCTTCCTACCTAAAGAGATGCAATGAGAAGAAAAATTCCACAGCTCATTCCATAAGTTCTTCTGATCCATTGCTATCTATATCACCACACTCTGCCTTCCTTCCTGTTACTGTAGATGAGCAGACAGCCCTCCCAACTGAGGCCACTTCCTCTGATCCCATACCTCTTGCCTACTCAACAGCATTGTTTGGCACTTCTCCTTCTTTCCTGAATTATCACTATTCTCTCTTTAGCATCATTCCCATCAGCATGTAAACATCTTTGTTAAAAACTCTCTTGATCTCACATCTTTCTCCAGTTATGGTCTGGTTCATCTTCTGCTTTACTGTAAAGCTCACTGAAAGAGTTGTATATAGTCACCACTTCCAAACCTTCTGTTCCCATTCCTTCTTGAGCTTCTTCCGTTAGAGATCTTACCCACACCATCTCATTGAAACCTCTATGCTCAAGGTCACCAGTATCTTCCATATTAAGAAATCCTGTGCCCACATCCCAGTCTGCCCTTCACCAGACCCATCAGCAGCATTTAATATCTTGACAACACCCTCCACCTACATACACATTTTTCTCTGAACTCCAGTATATCATGTTATCTTGCTTCCCTTCCATCCTGCTGTTCCTTCTCAGACTCCTTGCCTAGTTCTTGCTCATATCTCCTGCCTCAGAGCTCAGTCCCTGGACCTGTAATCAATTCAACACTTATTCCATTGTAACCAGTTATAACATTTTAATCTCCAGTCCAGTTCTCTCCCCTGAGCTCTAGACTCATATATCCAATGGTCTACTCTACAACCACACTTGGAGGTTTTATACAATTCTAAAATTTAAAATGCCCAAAAAGAAATTCCTGCTCTCCCACAACAAATCTACTCTTGTCACATTTATCTCTATCTAAATAAATGGCAACTCCACCCTTGTGTTACTCAGAGAAAAACAATGTAGTCCCCAGACTTCTCTCTCACACTCTTTGTCAATATGAATAGAGTATTGTTATCTCTATATTCAAAATATAACACTTCTCACCTCCTCTACTGCTACTGCCATAGACAAAAGCTGTCATCATCCCCAGCCTGGATGACAGCAATGGGCCCCTAACAGACAGATTCTATAAAAGTATATATGAAATCATGCCCTGTTCTATTCAAAACTATCCCACTTACCAGATCATTGAAAATAAAACCCAAATCAGAGAAGTTTACAAAGTCTTATATAATGTGGTCTCCTCGTTATTTCTTTGATCTTATTTCCACTACTTTCCCCTTTCACACTCCATTTTAGCAACACTGGCTTCCCTCTATTTCTCTAACACACTGCTCACATTTCTGCCCCAGAAATCTGCCATTTCCTCTAGCTAAAACTCTATTGCCTGGAGATAATTCTATGACTTATTACCTCACCACATTAAGACTTTGATTGTCATTCCTTAACAGGCCCAACTTCTCCATAACCATCTATAGCAGATGGATTGCAAAAATGGATCCTCTTTTCTTAAGGGGGGGTCCACCATGACTCCTTATATCCATGCTTTTTGCAATATAACTTTGTATTTCCTCTTATCAAGAGGTAGGGGCTATTTACACTCTCTTTCAATAGCATCAATTGCACTGATCATTAAAATGCATCAAATGGGACATTGTGACAGTACTGAGTCTAGGCGTGAAGATGCCTTATGTGGCTTGACTTTCTCTCTTGAGACCCTGCCAACTGACATAGGAAGTTGAGACTAGTCTGCCGGTTGAAGAAGGACATGAGGTCCTCACCCAGACAGTCCCAGCTGATGGTCAACCAACTACAGAAATGTGAAAGAGATGAAAGAAAAGTGAGCCTTTCTATATTAATTAGCATCCAGTTGGCCTGTCAGCTGACTTTAAACACAGAAGCAGGTCAGCCAAGATCAATCAAGTCTGGCCCGTATTAACAGAACTACTCAGCTAACCCATAAACATAACAGGAATAAAAAAGCTACCATTTTAAGCCACTGTATTTTGTGAGTAGTTTATTACATGACAATAACTAACTACTACACCATCTAGTCTTAAATTTCCACTCACTCTTACCCTTGCATGCTTTTATACCTTCCTTGCTTTAGTTTTACTAATAGTACCTACAAAAGGATAGAATAAATATTTACTAATGTTCTTGTTTATTTTCCGGCTCGGCCACCTAGAATGAAAGCAGATATTATTGCACTTGTCACATAGTAAGCACTCAAAACAAACATCTTGAATGAATTAAAGACATGAATTCCTCAATGACAATAATTTAAATGTATTTCTGATTATTATTAGAATCTGTTATGCAGGTGAGAGTATTCAGACTTCACTGATCAGGTTTGCTGGGATCTTTCTTGAAGCTAAATTTCATTAACCCCTGTATTTCAGAAGGAGGTGAAGAAAAAATACTAAAATGACTGACTTTCTCCATTTTTACACTGAAATTGGCATGTTACTTAAATGTTGTCCAAGGGACTCAAGATATAGCACACTTAGAACCATGATTTTCTGCAGTCACAAAGTTAGACTTCAGTGCCCATTGGGGTGAATTTGAAGAGAAAGTTGAAAAATGATGAGAAAAGAGTGAACACTATATATTTCAAGAGTCACAGGGTTAAAGAATTAGAGAATTGCCCTTGTAAGGATGAGTATGAAGGAGGAAATGGAGAAAAGACAAAAGGGTTGTACAAAAGGAGATAGAATAGGAAAGCAACTTCAGTGACAGTGACCAGAAAGGCTTGGTTGGAAACTGTGTCCAAAGGAAGAAAGAAAGCAAGACAGGGATACTACCTTCTTTTTGGAAGGTTTTGGACAGGAGAGGTCAAGTGTTTATTACTGGGATGGTCCAGAGTTAGAAGGGTGATTGCAGACAAAGAAAGGAGATCAGGAGAATTAGGAATTGATATAGAAATGTTCCAGAGTCAAGGAGACACAAAGAAGTGAGAAATGATCCATCAGGGTATAAAATTCACTGAGCTTTTCTCCAGAGAGTAGAGACAAGCCTTACTGGCTGAATCATGCCATCAGTCCATAGGAAACATGCAGGTCCTGTGACACAAAACCTTCTGATCTCTAAGAGATCTTTACAGCATTTTTGTTTTCAATAAAACAGGATCCAGAAACAGCAAACACCCTTAATTTTATCCTGGGCCCTACAAATGCTTCCAGAAATAAGTCAGGAGATACGACCTCTCAGGTAGATAGAGGAATGTGTATGTTCACAGCTGTGTGGGGAAGAAGCAGCTGGTGCAGAAAAGACTCACTGACCCATGGTTTGGGGAGGAGGTTTGTGATCGAGGCTGAAGCACTGTGGGAGGATTACCATAATACTGCTCACAGCAATAAACTGCTGCATCTTCAGCCTGGAAGTTGCTGATGGTGAGAGTGAAATCTGTCCCAGATCCACTGCCACTGAATCGGTCAGGGACCCCAGATGGTCTGGTAGATGCTGAGTAGATGAGGGGCTTAGGAGCCTGTCCTGGTTTTTGCTGGTACCAGGCTAAGTAGTGGTAAACACTCTGACTGGCCGTGCACTTCATGTCGACCCTCTCTCCTAGAGACACTGCCAAGGAGTCTGGAGACTGGGTCATCATGATGTCCCCCAAGGCACCTGCAAACACAAATGGATAATGATGATACACACACACTTCATCATAGACACATTGAAATATGTAATTTAAAATGTGCTTTCTAATGATATTACATGTCAGCACATATTTGAGTCTATTTTGGAAATAGCCAGCATTTCCCACTATATCTTAAAATTAATTTTTTAACTCTAAAAAGGTATTACTCCAAAAGTACTTAGGCACTTTTAAATTTCTCACCTGAGACCCAGAGCAATAAGGACATAAGGACCTGTGTCTGCCACATCATCTTGCCTGCCTGCTTGCCTGATGCAGCTCAGCTCACACTGCAAAGGCCCCTTTTATAAAACCTGAGCAGCTGCTCTGCACCTGCAGAGGCCTATGCAAAGCACTCATGAGTAAAGAAGCAAATTGCATGTGCAGTGGGCTGTGAAAGTATCTAATGCAAATCCAGAGCTAAAAATATCATCACCAAAAGTGTACTTGTATGATGAGAAGACACAGAAGTCAACTTAGAAGCCCTAAAACTACAAACTGTTAGGTGATCTAATGAAGAGCTTCTATTTTAAATTTAAAAATGTTTTTAAATGGGTTCAGTTTCCATAAATGATAGACTAGACTCCTCATATCAACATCCTGGTGAAATAATAAAACATGCTGAAAAAATACTACAAAGAAAAAAGAAAGGGAGCCAAGGAAGGAGGGGAAAGGGAAGGAAGGAAGGGAAGACGGGAGGAGAAAAGGAGGAAGAAAGGAAGGAAATAAAGAAGGGGCAAAGGGAGGGAGCAACAAATGGAGAGAAGGAGGGAGAGAAGAAGGGATAAAAAGAAAATGGGGAACTTTTGGCTCAATTTTTTAAAAAATCTATGATGGGCAAATGAGCTCTGAAGCAATTTTTACCTTAAAGGTTTATAAGGACACCACAAACACATGAGTGTGGGTTTGGGGGCCATGCAAGGCCCAGAGGGATAGAAAACAGGAACATAATTGACTCATTTGGAAACACATGAGGGCCCTAATTTGAGCTAGGGGCCAAAGGGGCTCTAATATCAAATGAAGGGTCAACAAAAGAGAAACTGGAAACTATCCTTCCCATAACTGCTAGTAACTGAAAAGAGGGCTCTGCATTCATTGAAGAAATAGAGAGAGAAAAAATGAAAACAATATTTCTTTAGGAAGTTATGGCTGCTGATCAACAATTGGGAGGATTTTTACTCCATGTGTGGATGGCCTATGTGGGTCTGAGATTCTCCAATCGTGGAATTGCATTAAAATATTCCCACTGGTACATCCCCCAAATGAAAGTTGTTCTGGAGAAGGGCACATCATTCCAAAGTCCTCAGGAAACCTTAAGGATCAGCAATATCAAGAAATCAAAGATTCCTAGCATCCAAGAAATTAAGGCACATTGAATAGGAATGACAAACAATAAAAACAAAGAAAAAAGAGTTCTGCCGAGACTTCAGCTTTCGGAATTATGAAATTATGAGAGATTATTTAAAGAAATAAATTGCAAATTTGACGTTGTGTGCAAGGTACAGGAGACGTAAAATGAAAGATCACTGTCGATTTGAAGAGGAATCAAACAAATTTCTAGAAATTAGAAATAGAATCACCACAACTTTAAAAATCAGTTCTCCTAACAAAAATACCACAAACGAGGTGGCTTATAAAGAACAGAAGTATACATCTCCCAGTTCTAAAGCCTGGTAATCTCAAGATCCAGCAGATTCAGTGTCTGATGAAAGCCCACTTTCCAGTACATAAACGGTCCTCTTCTTGCTGTGTTTTCACATCATGGAAGGAGTGAAGGGGTTCTCTAGGGTCTCTTTTGTAAGAGCACTAATCTCATTCATGAGGGCTTCACCTTCATTACCTAATCACCTTGCAATGGCCCCAGTTCCTAAGACCATTGCATTGGGGATAAGGAATTAACATATGAATTGTGGGGGCACAAGCATTCAGTCTTTAGCATGAATAGAAGATGACTTCTACTTCCAAGCAAAATGAGGTAACAAGAATGAGATTTACATTCCTGCACGTGTGTGTATTTGAGTGTGAGTGTATGTGTATGTATCTTTAAAAAAAGTGGTTTTCAAGACACTGGACATCACACAATGAAGGACATTCTGAGAGACAGGAGGCAAATGAGCTGAATCCTGTGAGTGTACCAGTGCATTGCCTTGAGAGAGTTTTCAGGCTGAAACACAAGGAGGAGGAAACAGGCAGAGCCCCATGGACTTTCTGGTTGAGGAAACAAAGCTAAATGTCCAGAAAGACTAAAGTAGCTAAAGTTCTCAGGACAAAATAACAGAATAAAGAGTTGCAGTGATCAAGAAAACTCCCTATATCTGTTGATAGTTCATCTAGAACATTCAATGACATCTGTTTGGTGCATGGCTATGAGGAAGCTATCTAAGGCTGAGCAAAGAACATTCCAAGGAAATTGGAGGTAACAGGATCTGACACTCACACAGGGCCAGGAATAGTGCCTGGTTCCAGTAGCCAGATTTGAAAACCTCCCAATTCACAGGAGATTGAGCAAAGTATTCAGAAGGACTTTGTCTGTGTAGTGGGGAAAAATTAGCTCTAGACTAAATACTGCTCTAGTATCAACAAACAAACCTTAAATGCAAGACCAAAAAGAATCAAACTATTTCTTATAATTTGGCTATATCCTAGAGCAAAGCTTAAGAACATTTATAGGAATACAATGAGTTCCAGCACCAAAGTAAAATTTGCTAGGCCTTGTATCTAATGAAAGGTTAGCAGTGATGCAAAAAAGTAGGACTATGACTCATCATGAGGAGAATAATTAATCTAAACCAACCCAGAACAGATGCAAATATTAGAATTATCAGGCAAGAACACTAAAAGTTATTATAAGTGTATTACATATGTTCAAAAGTTAAGCAGAGACACAGAAGATATTAAGAAAGAGAGTTAGACTGAACTACTAGAGATGAAAACCACAGTGTATCTGATATAAAAAAGTGTATGAAATTAATCAGAGATGAAAAAAGATGATATTGTAAAACTGGGAGGAATTAGTCAGAGACAACAGAAGAAATTAGTAAACATGAAGACATTAGAATAAAAACTATTCAATATGAAACAAAAGAAAAAGAATCCAAAAATTTGTCAAGTTCATCAGTGAGCTATAGGACAGCTTCAAGTAAATAATGTACATTTAACTGCAGTCTTGAAGGAGAAGGAGGGTACAATACAGAAAATTATTTGAAGAAATAATGGTTAAAAATATTCCAAATTCTATGACAGTTATAAATGAACAGATCCAGGAAATTCAATAAGCTGCAAACACAAGAAATGTGAAGAAAAATGTACCAAACCTTATCATCATAATCAAATTGCTCAATGCCAATGATAAAAAGAGTATCTTGAAAGCACTAAGAGAAAAACACATTATACACAGAGGAACAAAGATAAGGATGTCGGCAGATTTCTCTTTGGTAACAATGCAAACCAGAAGACAGTGGAACAACATCTTGAAAGCACTGAGAGTAGCTGTCAATCAAAAATTCTATACCTAGAAAAATGATATTTCAAAAGCAAATGTAAAATAAAAATTTTGAAAACATACCAAATCTGAAAGAATATGTCACTACTAGTTCCACACTACAAGATATACTGAAAGCAATCCTCCAGACAAAAGGAAAATGATAGCAGATGAAAATATGAATAGAACTGGGAAAGGTAATCAAATGAGTAAATTTATAAGATTTTCAAATTATTATTATTTAACTCTCTTTAGAAGTTAGTTGACTATGTATTCAAAATTTGTAGCAGCATATTGTGGGATTTATAACATGTATAAAAGTAAAATGTATGATAACATAGCAAAAAGTTCAGGGGGGATAGAAATTGAATATATTACAGAAATATCCCAGTGCTAGAAAGGAAGTGATGGTAGAGTATGGTAAATTAAAATTATACTACAAATCCCAAATCAACCACGAAATAAACAGGCAAAAAAATTACACATTATAAGCCAACAATGAAACAAAAAGGAGGCATAAAAAATACTCAATTAATCAAAAAGTAAACAAGAGAAAAAGAGGAAGAAAGAATAGATGGGACAAAAAGCAAGATACAAACAGATTAAAATTTAAAAGATTAACCATTCTAACACTAGTCTAAAAAATGGAGTGATTATTTTAATATCAGATGAAGTTGATTTCACAACAAAAAATATTATCAGGGAAAAGGAAGATCATTTTGTAGTGATAAAGGGGTCAGCTATTCAAGAGCACATAACAATATTAAACATTTATGTGGGTACATTCACCATCTTGATTGTAGAGATTAAGCCACAGGTATATACATATAGCTTCTGAAGTCATGCACTTTAAAAACACACAGCTCCTTGTATGTTAATTTGACCTCAAAAAGTTATTTTTTTAATCACTCACTATCAAACCAAAGAACACAAAAGACGGAAAAAAGAATCACTCTCTTTATTCTGCCAGAAAAATAATCTTATATCAATTAGCACTTCTAGAATTTCATGGACAATTGAGGAACTATTCAATACTTAACCCCATTGATCTTCCTCTTGCCTTATTTTCTATTATAATATGTTTTACTTCCATGTATATTTTAACCATGCAAAATATTGTTCTTGTTTTACACAGCTGAGAAACATCATACTTATGCCTATATTTTACTTCACATCTTACTGCATCTCTACATTAGTTATTCACTGCTGTGTAACAAATTGCCCCAAATTTCAGCAACATGAATATTAAACATTACTCTCTCATACCATTTCTGTGAGTCATGAATTTGAAGATGGCTTCCCTGGCTGGTTCTGACTCCAGCTTGCTGTCAAGATGTCAGCCAGAGCTTCATTCAGCAAATGACTTGACTGGTAGCTTTGGAGGCAACCCATTCACATGCTGGCAAGTTAGTGCTGCCCATTGGCAAGAGACCTCAGTTTCTTGTGAATCTGTCTTTGAAGCTACTTGCCTGTTCTCACAGGTGGCATCTGGCTTCCTCTACAACAAATTATCCAAAAGAGAGTAGTAAGAAGTCACAGTCTCTTTAATGTCCTAGCCTCTCAGGTCACACACTGTTATTTCTTCAATGTTGTATTGGTTACATAGGTTATCTTTATTTAATGTGCCTGGGAGGATATTAATATCAGGAGAAAGGAATACTAGGAGACAGGAAACATTGGGAGACTTCCCGGTGGCTGGCTATAATAATATCCAACTTTCCAACTAGATTCCACTTGCCTAAAATATCGCCTGTAACCTTCTTTTCAGCATGGGTCTATAGGTAATAAAATATTCCAATTTTTTCTCAATATGTCTTTATTTTGTCTTAATTCTTGAAAGACACTTTCCTTTGGTAGGTAATTTTAATTTGGTAGGTAATTTTAATTTGGTAGGTAATTTTTTCTGGTGCTTTGAATACACACTATTTCATTATCTTCTTGCTTTACTCTTTCATATAAGAAGTCAGATGTAATTCTTATTATATGTTTTTAAAGGAAATTTATCATTTTTCTCTGGTTGCTTTCAGAGCTTTATTTTATTTGTTTTTGTTTTTGCTTTGCTTTGTTTCTCGTTACTGAGGAATATTTGCCATGAGCTAACATCTTTGCCAATCTTTCTCTATTTTGTATGTGGGCCATGGCCACAGCATGGCTGACAAGTGGTGTAGGTCCATGCCTGGGATCTGAACCTATGAACCCAGATTGGTGAAGTGGAGTATGCCAAACCCAACTACTCCACCATAGGATTGGCCCCAAAGGCTTTGTTTTATTCTTTGCTTTTAAGCACCTTTACTATGATATGCTTAGGTTGAGTTTTCAGTCTAACACAATCTTGCTTGTATTTCTTGGAGCTTCCTAAAACCATGACTTGATATCTTTCATCTGCTTTGGAAAGTGATCAAGCATTATATCATCAAACATCGTTTTTTTTCTCCATTACTTTCTTTTCTTCTACCAATTCAATTGCACATTCCCTTCTTAACAAACTCCTGTGTTTAAGAATCTCTTTTCTATATTTTCCTTCCTTTTGTCTCTCTTTTCTTAATTCTAGACATTTTCTTCTAATCTATTTTTTAGTTAACCCACTTCTCTTCAGCTTAGTTTAATCATCTGTGAAACCTGTCCATGGAATCCTAGATTTTACATATTTCATTTTTTCAGAACAATATTTCTATTACATGTTAAATTAACCAATTAAATAAATCTAGGCTTTTTCAAGTAAATTCAGTTCCACACAGTGTTTTAAAAAGCCAGTCAGTGTAACTATCTCAACCCCCTTCTGGTCACAGAGACTTTGTCAGATTTTGTTCCTCCTCCTGTTTCTAGTCCAGCTGTTCATTATAAAATGGAGGGAAGAGTGAAGGGAAAATCCCTTGAAAGGCATAGGTTATTGTGGCTTCAGGTGTACTACAAGGTCAGCTACTGAAACTTTTGTAATCTGTTCTCCAAGTGAGGGAGATAATGATGGTTCAATCGGGTGTCACATTGGGTATTCTATGGGTGTCCATCTGGCCTCTGCACTGCATCTTGGCATGAGAAATTTCCTAAGACCCAGTCATATTCTTTATCTATTAGACCCTAGCTGGAGATCATTACCTCAGCCCTCACAAAAGCTCAATTCTTGCTTCATTAAGCCCATCAATTTTACCCTTATGATGGCTAATTTTATGTGTCAACATGGCTGGCTATGGTGTCAGTTGTTCAGTCAAACATCAGTCGAGATGTTGTTGTGAAGGCATGTTTTGGTGTTTTTAACATTTAAATCAGCACTTCACAACAAGCTTATTATGCCCCATAACATGGTTGGCCTCATTCAATCAGTTGAAACCTTAAGAACAAAGACTGAGGTTTCCCAGAGAAGAAAGAATTTTTCCTCAAGACTGCAACATAGAAACCCTGAGTGAGTTTCCAGCCTGCAGATTTCAAACTCCAGACTCCAACATCAACACTAACCTGAATGTCCAACCTGTCAGCCTGCTCTACAGATTTCAGACTTAGCAGCCCCCACACTTGCAATTCCTTAAATATTGCTATCTGTGTATATATTCTATTGGTTCTGTATCTCTGCAGTACTCTAACAAAAAAACACTCTTCAAACCTTATGTTCCACCACTTAAGCTGACAGGAATGAAAAATTTCTGATCTTCATGCCAAATATAGTCATTGCTTTATTTCTCACATACTATCCTCCCACTGGAGGACTCTTACTACTTCTCTTACTTTCTCCAAGCTTTCATGAGGCTTGACTTCATTTTTGGGCTTCACTTATTGGAAATCTAGGCAAGATACGGTGTGGTACATGAGCATACTCTCCATTCCTTCCACCCCCCAAAAAAAAATTTAAGTGAAAATCCAATTTCATTTATACTTGTTCTTCTCTGTTCCTGAATTACTGTGGGGAAAAAAAAAAAAAGAAAAAAAAAGAAAAACACATTGTCTCCATCAATTTCTTTGAACTCTCAACTTCCTCAAAAAGGCAGAGTAGGGAGGAGATAGATGGGGCAACCAGCCATTGCAGTTTTTGCAGGACTTTCCTGATTTTAACACTGAAATCTCACGTCTTGAGAAATCCTCACTCCTAGGAAAACTGTAATTATTGACCAAAGTGGACAGCTAATCAGACCAACCTATCAAATAGTCTAGCTTTAATATTTCTTGAATGTTCTCCATCTATGACCCATATACTAGGCTATTAATCTCTGCAGTCAATAATCTGACAGATTTGGGTGCCTGACAATTCTCTCACCGAAAGGAGACTTCATGTCTCCATTCTGAATCGTGGGAGTGGTGTTTGCAGAAGAAGTTTACATACTATATGATGTCTCAACATATTAATCTGTTGACAATCAATAATTCATATATTAAGCTAAGAGTATACTTGGATAATCTTCCAAATCATTTATTAAGGCTCAGAAATAATGAATCTGGCATGGATTATGAATGAAGGCATAGAGTCAAACTATGACTGTGCCAGTAGAAAAGTGTCTTTTTAGAAGGAATTAATGTATATTAGGGCAGGTTTTGAATGATATTTTGCATAAATTTAATATAAATTTTCTGCATTGAAGATTTATCTTAAATCAATAATATCTTGTAGTCTAGGAAACTCATAATTATTTTTAATAATTTAGTAAAAACAGAAAATGTGGAAATGGTACTATCAGCCCACAGAATTCCACAGTCACATCTAGGACAGGTGAACAAATGGAGCAAGCTGCCATGAGGAGAGGAATGAAAATGCAGATAAACAGGAATGGCCTTTCAGCTGTCACTGACTACATAAGGTAGCAAGGTCCGGGAAATGGGCTGAGAAAGGCAGTAGCAGCAAGATCCTGCAGATATAGGAAGGCCACTCAAAGTCATGTGATGTGAAAAGATATGTTTTGAAAGATATTAAGTACACCATGAAAGTAGTCCTGGCTTTCAAGGAAAATTCTGCCCCTAATTTAGGCAGGGACAGAAAATATAAACACAAATAATAGAAGTGAAAAGACATGTGAGATGACACCTTGTTACTACACCCCTGCTCTGAATAGACTTTCAAAAATAAAGTGAGAGCAAACGGATGTGATGGAATGTGTGCCCCATAGCCCTTATCTTTCTAAAGACCTACCAGTATAATTATATTACATAGTTCCATTTAAATGTTTATTGTACTCACTTTCAGTTAATTAAATAAATACTATCTTAATTGTTTTAGAGGAGGAATGTCCATTTTGTTCTTCATTATTGTTTCCAATTCTCAAGTGAAAAGATGAGTTTTCTCTTTCATCTCTTGAACATTGAAGTATGTCATTAAATATGTAACTCCATTATCTGAATACTATGATTCTATTATTTGCTGTTTCTCTTAGTTTTCAATCACATGGTCTTGTCTGCTCATGCACCTAGTTACCTTTTATTGGTTTCTAGACACTTTATTTGAAAAGCTGTATCAATAATTTTAGGCTATGATCGTACTGTATTTCAGATTTTGGCATCAATTCAGACAGCTAGGAGTCCTATATTATTTTAATTCAATTTTAGGAATTTAGATAACTGGAAGTTTACCTTTAATCTCTGCAAGGGCTGGTCGATATCTGGCTTACCTTTATTCCCCGCATGCAGCCTTTTGGGGTTGTTTGTTAGGTTCATCTTCCTTGATAAACCCCAAATTCCAATTTTTTGGTCTGTATAGACTGACAGCATTGTCAAAACCTCTACTCAGCTTCTCCATCTCTCAGTTGCTTTTCTATACTTGAAAGATATTCCTGTGGGAAAGTGGCCTCAAATAATGGGTTCACTTCTATAAGTTTTCTTCTTTCCAAGATCTTGGAAATTCTTCACTGCCTAGCAAATTTAATCAGGAGCATAGATGTGAAATACCTTCTCCATTGTAACAAAAAGCAGAAGAGCAGGCCATTTTAATTTCTTCAGTGATTCGTACCTGAGTTAATCAACCATATATCGGCCTGAATAGTAAACATTCTCAATAAAATTTCACAGATACTCTTCAGTCGGTGCCCGAACATAACATTTTCTGAAGACAGCTCAGCACATTCAATAGCTCTTAAGGGCCAGCCTTCCAGTGAAACATAAACAGTTCCCAAGGGGTCTTTTCACATTACGAAGATGTTAGAAATCTCAAAAAAATAGGTGACTATACCAGCTAGTATAACTGTGAGACCAGGTTCATCCTGCTGACACTTCACTTAACAATATCCCACTTGCTCTTGATCATTTATTGTACGCAGAAAATAAATCAGGAGAAGGCTTTTACTGGGAGAATCAAAATGTTCTTTTTATTCTAAGAGGAGATTCACAAAGAAATATTTGACTTTCTTGCTTTCAGCGGCAAACTCCAAAGCCAAGTAAAATGCCAATCCAAAGCTCATTAGTTGCATGACTCTAAGCATTCCAGCTCTAATTTAAACTACGATGCACTCCAACAGGACATTTATGATTTTGTGAGAGTAAGCATAGAAGTTTTAGAGTATATGTGCTTTAGATCTTTCTTGCCAAAAGTGGAATGAGAATTACCATATCAAAGCTTTATGCCCAAACAAATAGAATTGACAACCCAGAATTAAGTTATGCACATAAGTAAGGATTTTTTACTTATTTTCATTCATGACACTAGAAACTAATCTTCGGAAAACAAGCCAATAAAGGCTTGTAATTTTATTCATTAAATGTGTTATAATAGAAACAAAATAAATTGACACTTAAATGTTAGGCATTAAGAGTATGCATTCACAAACTATCATGTGTAAACAAAATAGAATAGTGTACAGTCATATAGTGATACATATAAAGACTGTGTAAATCTATTAAAATATTTCATGAAATGTTACTCAAAGTTTATTGCATTGGTTGTAATATGTTAATCTCCGGTCCAATTCTCTCCCCCAAATTCTAGACTCATATATCCAATGGACTGCCCGACAACCACACATGGCAGTCTAATACGCATCTCAAACTTAAAATGTCCAAAACCAAATTCTTGATCTCGGTCTCCACCACTGTCCCCACAGTTTTCTCTATCTAAATAGAGAACTCTCCCTTCTCGTGCTCAGAGAAAATCCTTGGAGTTATCTTGAGACCTCTCTTTCTCTCACACTCCTTGTCAAAACCAACAGCATATTGTTATCTCTATCTTCAAAATATATTACTTCTCACCTCCTCTACTCCTACTGCCATAGACCAAAACTGTCATAATCTCTAACCTGCATGATTGCAATTGTCTCCTAACACAGAGATCCTGTAAAACTACATATAAAATAATGCCCAGCTCTATTCAAAACTAACCCACTTAACGCATCATTCAAAATAAAACCTAAATCCTTACAGAAGTCTACAAAGTCCTACACAATGTGGCCTCCTCATTGTCTCTCTGATCTTATTTCCACTACTCTCCACTTGCACACTCCACTTTAGCAACATTGTCTTCCTTCTATCTCTCCAACATGCTGGTCACATTTCTGCCTCAGAAGTGTGCAATTTTCCCTGACTAAAAGTGTATTCAATGGAGATATATCTATGGCTCATTTCCTCCCCACATTAAGACTTTGATTAAGACTATCGCTAGGCCTCCTCGGTCTCACCATCTCCATGAACTTCTATAGTAGATTCAATGCAAAAATGGATCCCCTATTCTTAAGGGGGGGGGGTATCCCATGCTTTCTTACATCCATGCTGTTTGCAACTTAACTTTGTATATCCTCCTATCAAGACGTAGGGGATATTTACCCTTTCCTTCAATAGGATCAATTGCATTGATCATTAGAATGCATCAGATGGGACATTGTAAGTCTAGGCTTGATGATGCATTATGTGTTTGACTTTCCCTCTTTGGGCCCTGCCAACTGCCATAGGAAATTGAGATTAGTCTGCTGGCTGATGAAAGATATGAGGTCTACCCACCCAGACAGCCCCAACTGATGGTCAGCCAACTACTGAAATGTGAAAGAGATGACATGTGAGCCTTTCTGTATTAACCAGCACTCGGTTGACCTATCAGCTGACTTCAAACACACAAGCAATCCAGCCAAGATCAGTCAAGTTTGGTCCAAATTAACAGAGCTAATCAACTGACCCATAAACATGACAGCAATAAAAACGCTACCATTTTAAACCACAGCATTTTGTGGGTGGTTTATTAGATGACAATAGCTAATTACTACATCATACAGTTTTAAATTTCTACCCTGTCTTACCCAGCAATCTTTTACCCCCTTCCTTGCTTTACTTTTCTTCCAAAACTTAGAAGTCTACAGTAAATATTTCCTGATACAATCCTTTATTTTTTTCTGGTTCCACCAACTGGAAGAAAAGCAGATATTTTTGCTCCTGACACATAGGAAGCACTCAAAAACATATCTTGAATGAATGAATGAATGACATAGCTTCCTCAATATCAATATTTAAATATATTTCTAATTATTATGAGGAGCTGTTATGCGGGTAAGAGTGTTCAGACTACATTGATCAGGTTTGAGATCTTCCATGAAGCTAAATTTCATGAATTCATGTATTTCAGAAGGAGGTGGAGAAATCAAACTAAAATAACTGGAATTGTTCTGTTTCTACTCTGAAATTGGCATGTTAATTAGATGTTGTCCAAGGGACTCAAGTTGTAACACACTTAGAGCCACGATTTCCTTCAGTCACGAAGTTAGCCTTGGGTGCTCACTGGGATGGACTTAAAGAGAAAGGTGACAAACGATGAGAAAAGGTAAGAAGGAACACTATCGTATATTTCTAGAGTAAAAGGGGTAGAGAATTAGAGAATTGCCTTTGTAAGAATGAGTATAACTTTGGAAATGGAGAGAAGATAAAAGAGTGTTACAAAATGACATAGAGTCGAACAGCAAATTCAGTGACATTGACCAGAGAGGCCTGGCTGGAAAATAGGTCCAGGCAAGGAAACAAGCATGAGAAGCATACGACCTTCTATGTGGAAGTTTTTGAATAGGAGAAATCAGGGGTTTAATAATGGGATAGGCTAGATTTATAAAGGTGATGGCAAATAAACAAAGGAAACCAAGAGAATCACAAATTAAAATAGAAATGTTCCAGAATCAAGGAGGCACAGGGAAGAAAGACTGGATCCATCAGGATGTGAAATTGACTGGATCCTTCTCCAGAGGGTAGAGACAAACATTACTGAATTAATCATGTGATCAGTCCATGGGAAACATGCAGATTCCTGTGACACAAAAATCTTGTTCTGTAAGAGATCTTTGCAGCCTTTTTTTCAATAATCTCCCTCAAAAAGGGATCCAAAAAGAGAAAATTGCCTTAATTTTTCCTTGGCTCTACAAATCCTTCAAGAAATAAGTCAAGAGATAAGACCTATGAGGGAGATAGAGGAATGTGCATGTTCACAGCTGTGTGGGGAGGAAGCAGCTGGTACAGAAAAGACTCACTGATCCATGGTTGTAGAGAGGAGGTTTGTGTTCGAGGCTGAAGCACTGTGGGAGGAGCACTATAATCATGCTGACAGTAATAAACTGCCACATCTTCAGCTTGGAGGCTGCTGATGGTGAGAGTGAAATCTGTCCCAGATCCACTGCCACTAAATCGGTCAGGGACCCCAGATGCTCTGTTGGATGCTTTGTAGACGAGCAGCTTAGGAGCCTGTCCTGGTTTTTTGCTGGTGCCAGGCTAAGTAGCTGCTAATACTTTGACTGGCCTTGCACTTCATCTCAACTCTCTGTCCTAGAGACACTGCCAAGGAGTCTGGAGACTGCGTCATCACGATGTCCCCGAAGGCACCTGCAATCACAAATGGATAATAATGATACACACACACTTTATCATAGACACATTGAAATATGTAATTTAAAATGTGCTTTCTAACGGTATTACATGTTAGCACATAATTGGGTCTATTTTGGAAACAGCCTGTGTTTCCAAGTATATCTTAAAAATGTTTTTTTACCTCTAAAAATATATTACCCCCAAAGCACTGAGGCATTTTTAAATTTCTCACGTGAGACCCAGAGCAACACAGATATAAAGCGCCTTTGTCAGCGACATCATCTTGCTGCCCCTGTCTGCCTGATGCAGCTCAGCTCACACTGCAAAGATCCCTTTTATAAAGCCTGGCCAGCTGCCCTAGGCCTGCTGGGGCCTATCCAAAGCACTCAATGAGTAGGGAAGCAAATTGCCTGTGCAGTGGGCTGTGAAAGTATCTAATGCAAATCAAGAACCAAAAATATCATCACCAAAAGTGTGCTTGTATGACCAGAAGACAAAGAAGTTAACACAGAAGCTCTAAGATCAACTTAGAATTCTGAAACGACAAACTGATAGATGATCTAATGAAGAGCTTCTATTTTGAATTCAAGAATATTTTTAAAGGGGGTCAGTTTCCAGAAACGATTGGTTAGGTTCCTCATATCAACAATCCTGGTGAAATGATGAAATATGTTAGAAAAATGTTGTAAAAAGAAAGGAAAAGGGAAGGGAGGGAGGAAGGAAGGAGAAGGGAAAGGACAAAAAGAAAATGGGGAATTTTGGGCCCAAATTTTAAAAAAATCTATGACCAGAAAATGTCTCAGCTCTAAGCCATTTTTATCCTTAAGGTGTGTAAGGACAGAGGAAACACTTGAGCTTCGGTTTGGGAGCCATGCAATGGCCAGAGAGATGGAAAACAGGCCCAGAATGAACTGATTTGAATAGACACATTGGGCCCTAATATGAGTTAGGGGAAAGAGGGACTCTGATCTCAAAGTTTAAAGTTTAAAGAGAAACAGGAACCTATCCTTCCCACAACTGCTCGGAACTGATAAGAGGGCTCTGCATTCATTGCAGAAATGGAGAGAAACAAAAATAAACATTCCAGATTTCCTTGGGGAGTTGTGGCTGCAGACCAACGTTTGCAAGGGTTTTTACTTCACATGTGCATGGCCTATATGGGTCTGGAACTCTCCATCCTTGGAATTGGGTTAAGATATTCCTACTGATATGGACCCCAAATGGAAGTTGCTCCACAGAAGGGCACAGGAATCCTCACAAATAATTTTTTCAAGGATCAATATCACCAAAAATCAAAGATTCTTAGCATCCAAGAAAATAAGATAACTTGAATATGAATGAGAAAAATAAAAATAAAAAATAGAGTTCTGCCCAAACTTCAGATTTGGGAATTATGTCATATGAGAGCTTGTTTAAAGGAATAATTTCCAAATTTGACATTGTGTGGAAGGCACAGGAAACTGAAAAAAAAAAAAAGCCACTGTGGATTTAAAAAGAACCAAATAAAATTTCTAGAAATTAGAAATAAAATAGCCACAATTTTAAAAGTCAGTTGTCTTAACAAAAGTACCATAAACGAGATGGCTTATAAACAAAATAAATTTTTTTCTCACAGTTCCAGAGGCTGGGAAGCCTGTAATCAAGCCATCAACAGATTCAGTGTCTAGTGAGTACCTGCCACCTCGTTCTTAGATGGTCATCTTCTTGCTGTATCCTCACATGGTGGAAAGGGTGAAGGAACTCTCTGGGGTCTCTTTTACAGGAAAACAAATTCCATTCATGATTGCTCCACTTTCACAACTTAATCACTTTCTAAAGACTCCACCACATAGTACCATCACATTTGGGTTAGGATTTAAGATGTGAATTTGAGGGACACAAACATTCAGTCCTTAGCATCCACTGAATAGGGACTTCCACTTCCAGGCAGAATGGGGTAAAAAGAATGAGCTTTACACTCCCGCATGTGTGTGTGTGTGTGTGTGTGTGTGTGTGTTTGTATCTTTGAAAAAGATGGTTTTCAAGGCACGGGACATCAGGCAATGAAGGACAGTCTGAGAGACAGGAAACAGGAGCTGAGTCCTATGAATGTACCGGCTATTGCCTTGAAAGAGTTTTAAGGCCGCAGCACAAGGAGGAGGAACCCAGGCAGAGCCCAGTGGTCACCATGGTTGAGGAAACAAAGCTGAAAGTCCAGAAAGGCTGAAGTAGCTAAATTTTGCAGGACAAAGTCCTGAAGATGAAAGAGCTGCAGAGATAGAGAGGACTCCCAATATCTGTTGAGAATAGTTCATCAAAAATATTCAAGAGATAGCCAATTCATGCATGTCTGTGAGGAAACCACCTGAGGCTGAGCCAAGAACCTTCCAAGGAAATTGGAGGTTACAGTATCTGGCACTCACACAGGGACAGAAACAGTAACTGGTTCCACCAGCCAGACTTGCAAACCTCCTAATTCACAGGATTGAGTAAAGTATTTGGAAGGACTTTCTCTTTGTAGTGGGGAATAAAGAGCTCTAGGTTAAATACTGCTCTAGTCTCAACAAACAGACCTTAAAGACAAGACCCAAAAGAACCAAACTATTTTCAAGTAATTTAACTATGTCCTAGAACAAAGGTTGAGAATATTTATAGCAATACAATGATGTCAGGCACCCAACAATGTAAAATTCACTAGACTTTGTATCCAATGTCATCATGCAAAAATACAGGAATATTACCCATAATGAGGAGAAAAATTAATCAATTTAACCAACCCAGAACTGACACTAATGTTAGAATTAGAAAAGAAGAATATTAGAAGTTATTATAACTGTATTACATATATTCAAAAGTTAAGTAGAGACATAGAAGACATTAACAAAGAGAGTTAAAGTGAACTGCTAGAGATGAAAACTACACTGTGTCTAATATAAAACTGGGTGGAATTAATCAGATATGACAGAAGAATAGATTAGTAAACATGAAGATGTTAGAATAGAAAGTATTAAATATGAAACAGATGAAAAAAATTCAAAACAATGGCAAGTTCATCAGTAGCTCTAGGAAAACTTCCAGTGGCTAATATACTTTAATTGGAGCTGCAAAGGAGAAGGAGGTTCAGTAACAGAAAAAGTATTTGAAGAAATAATAGCCTAAAATATTCCAAATTTGATGAAAACTGTAAGTGAACAGATCCAGGAAACTCAATGAACTGCAAGCACAAGAAAGAGGCTGAAAAATGCACTGAAGCTTATCATCATAATCAAAGTGTTCAAAGCCAATGACAAGAAGAATATCTTGAAAGTACTGAGAGATAAAACACATTACATACAAAGATAAGGATGTCAGAAGATTTCTTTTTGGTAACAATGCAAGCCAGAAGACAGTGGAACAACATCTTGAAAACACTGAGAAAAACTGTCAACCAAAATTTCTATACCCAGAAAAATGATATTTCAAAAGCAAATGCGGAATAAAAACTTTGAAAAGATACCAAACCTGAAAGAATACATCTCTAATAGTTCTACTCTACAATAAATACTGAAAGAGGCCTACAAGCAAAAGGAAAATGATAGCAATTGAAAATACAAATTGCACTGGAAAAGGTAACTTCATGGAAAAACTCATAAGATTTTTTTCTTCTGATTAATTCTCTTTAAAAGTTAGTTGACTATATATTCAAAAATTATAACAATGTATTGTGGGATTTACAACATGTAAAATTGTAAAATGCAAGACAAAGATAGCAAAAAGATCATGGGAGTGTAAATGGAATATATTATTGAAATATTCTAACACTAGATAGGAAGTGATGGTAGAGAATGGTAAGTGTAAGATATATTCTACAAACTCCCCAAAAAAACACTAAATAAAAAAGTAAAAAATTATACCTTGTAAGCCAACCAAGGGGGAAAAAAGGATTCATAAAAAATACTCAATTAATCGAAAGTAAAAAAAAAAAAAAGACAGGGGAGAACAGATGGGACAAATGGAAAGCAAATAGAAAGATACAAACAGATTAAAATGTAAAAGATTAACTGTTTTAACTCTAGTCTAAAAAATGGTATGGTTACTTTAATATCAGATGAAGTTGATTTCACAACAAAAAATGTTACCAGGGATAAAGAACATCATTTCGTAATGATAAACATGTCAGTTATTCAAGAGGACATAACAATATTAAACTTCTGTATGGATACATTCACTATCTTGATTGTAGAGATTAATTCACAAGAATATGCTAATAACTTGTCAAGTTGCGCACTTTAAATATGTGCAATTTATTGTGTGTTAATATTAACTCACTGAAAAAAATTATTTTAAATCATTCAATATCAAGACAAGAAAAGACAGAAAAAAGAAGCACTCTCTTTATTCTTCTAGAAAAAAAAATTTTATATAAACTAGCACTTCTACACTTTCATGGACAATTCAGTGACTATTCAATACTTCAACCTGACTGACCTTCCTCTTGACCTATATGCTAAGATTGTCACACGTTTTACTTCTATGTATATTTTAACCATGCAAAATGTTATTTTTGTTCTATACAGCTGGTAGATATCATACTTATGCCAATATTTTACTTCATTTATTACTGCAACGACACATTAATTATCCATTGCGGTGTAACAAATTGCCCCAAATTTCAGCAACATGAATATTAAACATTTATTTATTCACACCATTTCTGTGAGTCAGGAATTTGAGATGGCTTCCCTGTCTGGCTCTGGCTCCAAGTATCTCATCAGGTTGCTATCAAGATGTCGGCCAGAGCTGCATTCAGCAAATGACTTGACTGGTAACTTTTGAGGTAACCCACTCACATGCTGGCAAGTAAGTGCTGCCTATTGGCAAGAGGCCTCAGTTTCTTGTGAGTCTGTCTATGAAGCTACTAGCCTGTTCTCACAAGGTGGCATCTGGCTTCCTCTACAGCAAATTATCCAAAAGAAAGTAGTAAGAAGGTACAAACTCTTTAACGTCCTAGCCTCTCAAGTCACACACTATTATTTCTTCAACACTGTACTGGTTACTCAGGTTATCCTTACTTAATGTGGAGAGGAGAATGTGAATACCAGGGGAAAGGAATACCAGGAGGCAGGGGACATTGGGAGACTTCTTGGTGGCTGGGTATAAGGATTTCAGACTTTCCAACTGGATTCCTCTTGCCTAAAATACCCCTTTAGCCTTCCTTTCAGCGTGGGTCTACTGGTAATAATGTATTCCAATTTTTTAACAGTTCTTTATTTCATCTTTATTCTTCAAAGATACTTTCTTTTGGTGTGTAATTTTATTTCGTAGTGAGCTTTTTCAGGCACTTCGGATAAAAACTTTCAATATCTTCTTGCTTTATTGTTTCATATCAGAAGCTAGCTGTAATTTTTACTGTTTTTTTAAAGGAAATTTATCTTTTTTCTCTTGTTCCTTTTAAGGCTTTTGTTTTCTCTTTGATTTAACCAATTTTACTATGATGTGTGCATGTTGAGTTTTCACTTTATTTATGCTGCTGTGTTTCTTTGAGCTTCCTGAATTTGTGACTCAATGTCTTTCATCAGCTTGGAGACTGATTGAACATTGCATCTTCAAACATTGCTTTTTCCTCCATTAACTTTCTTGTCTTCTATCACTTCAATTGCACATTGCCTTCTCAACAAATCCCCTAGGAACCTCCTTCTAAATTTTCCTTTCTTTTGTTTATTTTTTCGCAATTACGGACATTTTTTTCTAATCTGTCTTTTAGTTAACTACATTCTCATCAGCTAGCTTTAATCACCTGTGAAATATGTCCTTGGAATCCTGAATTTTAGGTTTTCATTTTTCAGTTAAACATTTTCATTTTCATTAAATTAACCAAATAATTAAATTTAGGTGCTTAGATGTAAATTCAGTTCCAACAAGTGGTTTGAAAACCCTGATTAGGGTTACTATCTCCACTTCCTTCTGGTCACAGGTACCATGTAAGATTTTGCTCCTTCTCTTGTTTTTAGACCTGTTCTTCCTTCTCAAACAGAGGGGAAAGTCACTTAAGAAATTGAGTATGCATTCATGGTGAGGAGGTCATAGGTTATTCTGGCTTGAGGTATACTGCAAGTTTAGCTAATGCAAACTTTGTAATCTGTTCTCTGACGGATAGAGAGACTCAAAGCTAACTCTATGAGGCAGCATATTGGGTATTGTATGGGTGTCCATCTGTCTTCTGCACTGCTTCTGGGCATGAGAAATTTCCTAAGACCCAGCTGTACTCTGTATTAATTAGACACTAGCTGGAGATCAATACCTCAGCCCTGACAAAGAGTCAATTCTTCTTTCACTAAGCCCCTCAATTTTACCCTTGTAATGGGTAGTTTTACGCATCAACTTGACTGGCTATGATGCCATTTGTTTGGTCAAACTCTAGTTTAGATGTTGCTGTGAAGGTAGGTTTTGGCGTATTAACTTTCAAATTAGTAGACTTTACATAAAGCAGATGACACCCAAAAATATGGATGGGCCTCATCCAATCAGTTGAAAGCTTTAAGAACAAAGATGGAGGTGTCACAAAAATGAGGAAATTCTTCCTGAAGACTGCAACATAGAAGCTCTGCCTGAGTTTCCAGCCTGCAGATTTCAGACTCAAGACTGCAACATAAACATTAACCTGAATTTCCAACCTGCCAGTCTGCTCTACAGATTTTGGGCTTACCAGCCCCACACTAGCAATTCCTTAAAATATCTCTCTCCATGTGTATATGGCATTGGTTCTGTTTCCCGACAGTTCCCTAACAAACGATACTGTTCAAATACCTAATGTTCCACTACTCAAGCCTAGAGATATGAAACATTCCTGGTTTTCATGCCAGGCATAATAGTTGCTTTCTTTCCCTCCTTCTGCTCTCTCACTGAACCATTCTTATTACTTCTCTTATTTTCTGCAAGTCCCGATGTGGGGAGACTCAACTGTTGGGCAGCATATATTGGAAATCTAGGCAGGATTGAGTGTGGTCCAACATAGAACTCTCAAATTCTCACCCCTCAAAAAACAATTTAAAGGAAAATCCAACTGTGTTTCTGTTTTTCTCTATTCCTGAATTACTTTGGGTAACAGAAATGCTGATTGTCTCCACCTCAATTTCTTTTCCCTTCTCTGAACCCTCAACAACCTCAGAAAGGCAGAGTAGTGAGGGAATAGATGTGGTGACCAGCCATCCCAGTTTTTCCAGGACTTTCCTGATTTTAGCACTGAAATCTCAGGCCCTAAGAAACCCTTACTCCAAGGAAACCTGGAAAGATTGACTAAACTAGACAGGGAATCAGGCCAACCTATCAAATTGTCTCCTTTAATATTTCTTGAAATATTTTCCATCTATCACTTATACCCTGGGTTTTAACCTCTGAAGTCAATAACCTGGCA
Source organism: Equus quagga (assembly GCF_021613505.1). Taxonomy (NCBI): domain Eukaryota; kingdom Metazoa; phylum Chordata; class Mammalia; order Perissodactyla; family Equidae; genus Equus; species Equus quagga. Next base: position 65,224,599 of record NC_060271.1, read on the forward strand.
GATTTGAGTCCCTGCTAACTATCTCACCAAAAGAAGATTTCATGTCTCCATTCTGAATCATGGTCGGGGTGGTTGCAGAAGAAGCTTACATACTATACGATGTCTCAACATATTAATTTGTCAACAAAATAGTTAATATATTAAGCTAAGATTTTGCTTGGATAATCTTCCAAATCATTTATTAATCCTCAGAAATAATGAATCAGGCATGGATTATGAAAGAAGGCATACACTCAAACTATGACTGTGGCACAAGCAAAGTGGCTTTTTAAATGAAAAATGTATATTGCTGCAGGTTTTAAATAAAATTTTGCATCAATTGATATAAATTTTCTACATTGAAGATTTATCTTAAAATCAATAATATCCTGGAGTGTAGGAAATATTATTTTTAATGATTTAGTAAAAACAGAAAATGTGGAAATGGTATTATCAGTCCCCAATATTCCACAGTCACATCCACGACAGACAAGCAAATGGACCAAACTTGCCATGAGGAGATGAATGAGAACGAAGATAAACATGAATGGTCTTTCAGCTGTCAATGACTACATAAGGTGGCAGGGTCAGGGAGATTGGCTGAGAAAAGCAGTAGCAGTCAGATCCTACAGATAGGAAGGCCACTCAAAGTCAGGTGATGTGAGAGGCCCCAGTTTCAAAGGTATTGAGTATACCATGAAACTAGTCCTGGCTCTAGAGGTACATTCTGCCCCTAATTCAGGCAGGGAGAGAAAATCTAAGCACAGGTAATAAAAGTGAAAGACCATGTGAGCTGAGACCTTGTTAACTCATAGCTCCTTGAATAGACTTTAAAAATAAACTGAAAGCAAACTGGTGTAATGGAAAATGTTCCATGTTGTCAATATCTTTGTAAAGACCTACCAGTAGAATTATATTATATATTTTAATTCAAATGTTTACTGTACTCACTTTCAGTAAAATAAATAAATACTATTCTAATTTTTTAGAGGAGGCATTTCCATTATGTTCTTCGTTATTGTTTTCAGTTCTCTGATGAAAGGATAAGTCTTATTCTCTCATTTCTTGAACATTTAAGTAAAGTATATTATTAAATATCTAACTCCATTATCTGAATCCTACGATTCTATTATATGTCGTTTCTCTTAGTTTCCAATCTTGTGGTTTTTTCTCCTCATGCACCTAGTTAATTTTTATTAATTCCTGGACACTTTACATGAAAAACTGTATAAATAATTTGAGGCTGCGATGATACTGTCTTTCAGATATTGGCATCAATTCAGACTGCTAGAAGTCCTATATTATTTTAATTCAATTTTAGGAATTTAGATAACTAGAAGCTGCCTTTAGTCTCTGCAGGGGCTTATCTATTTCTGGTTTACCCTTACTACTAGAAAGCACCCCTTTGGGGTTGGTAATTAGCCTCCTCTTGCTTGACAAACTGCCAATTCCAAATTTTTGTTCATCTAGTCTCACAACTTTGTCAAAAGCTCTGTTCAGTTTCTCTGACTTTCAGTTGCTTTTATGGACTTGAAAGATATCCCAGTGGGAATGTGGCCTCACATACTAGCTTCACCTCTATAAGTTTTCTTCTTTCCAAGATCTTGGAAATTCTTCACAGTCTAGTCATTTTAATCAGGAGCATTGATGTGAAATACCTTCTCCATTATAACTAAAAGATATTCTTATCTCTCCACTGACTCTAATCTAAGTTAATGAATCATATGCTAGCCTATTTATTGAGAACAGTAAACATTCTCAATAAAGTTCATTGATGCTGCTCAATTCATGTCCAACAGTAACATTTTCCGAAGACAGCTCAGGATATTCAAAAACTCCTAGGGGCGAGGCTCCCATTAAAACATAAACACTTCCAAAGGCACTTTTCACATTACTAAGATGCTAGAAATCCCATAAAACGGGTGACTACACTTGCTAGTATAACTGTGAGAACAGGCTCATCCTGTTGATACTTCCACTTAACAATGTCCCACACTCTCTTGATCATTCGTTGTAGGCAGAAAATGAATCAGGGGAAGTCTTTTACTGGGAGAAGCAAAACATTCTGATCATTATAACAGGAGATTCACAGAGAAATATCTAACTCTGTTGCTTTCAGCCTCAAACTTCCCAAAACATTGTTAAATACCCATCTTAAGCTCACAAGTTGCATGATTCTATCTATTCCAGCTCTAATTTAAACTATGATGCACCCCAACAGGTCACTGGGATTTTGTGAAAGAAAGCACATAAGATGGAGGGTTTGTATGCTTTAGAGTTTTCTTACCAAAAATGAACAAGAATTGTCATAAACAAATATAACACCGAAACAAGTAAAATTCATAACACATAATTTATGCATATATGTAAGATTTTTTCTCATTTTCCCTTATTACACATAGAAATTAATCTTCAAAAAATGTCGATAAAGACATGTGATTTTATTACCTCAACGTGTTCTAATAGAAAAAATAATAAATTATATGCATAAATATCTAGCATTAAGAGCATAAATTTATAAAGTATGTAAATAAAATAGACTATTGTACAGCCATAAAATAATAAATATGAAGATCATGTAAACTTATTAAAATATTTCATGAAATATTATTTGAAAGTAGTGATATAAAGACATGAAATATGTGCCTTAAAATTATTTTTTTACACGTGGGCAGTAAGTTATTATGGCAGAGACGTTATTACTCTCATATAATCCATTTGCTCACCTGTACTGCTCAGTCTCTGTACAAATTTAACTAGTTTGGGCCAATAAAATACGAATGAAAGTAATATTTGTCCCTTACAAGTTGAGGCAGGGAAAAAGACCACGTGCAATTTTCCAGTCTCCTTCTCTCTCTCCTCTGTCTCTCTCTACTTCTGTCTTGTCTATTGATCAGCACAATGTCCAAAATTTACATTTTCTTTTTTTAATTTTAATTTTTATTGCAGTAAAATTGGAGTATAACATTATATAGCTTTCAGATGTACATCATAATATATTTGGAATTCTGTGTAGATTACATCATGTTCACCACCCAAAGACTATTTATAATCCATCACCTCACATGTGTGCCTAATCCTCCCTTTGCCTTCCCCCCGCTTCCCCTATGATAACCGCCAATTCAATCTCTGTTTCTATGCATTTGTCATTGTTTTTATCTTCTACTTATGCGTGAGATCATATAGTATCTGACTTTCTCCCTCTGACTTACTTCACTTAGCATAATATCCTCAAGGTCCGTTCATGTTGTCACAAATGGCCGGATTTCATCATTTCTTATTGCTGAGTAGTATTCCATCACGTATAAATACCACATCTTCTTTATCCATTCGTCCTTTGATGGGCACCTAGGTTGTTTCCAAGTCTTGGCTATTGTGATAATGCTGCAGTGAACACAGGAGTGCATATCTCTTTATGCATTTGTGTTTTCAAGTTCTTTGGATAAATACCCAGCAGCAGAATAGCTGGATCATATGGTACATCTATTCTTATATTTTCCTAATGTGTTGGGGAGGTTCATTGTTAGTGCATATAAATGCAACTGATTTTGGTATGTTGACTTTGTATCCTAAAAGTTTACTGAATTCATTTATTAGTTTTAATAGTTTTGAGGTATAGAGCCTTTAGAGTTTCCCATATGTGAGATCATATCATCTGTAAGCAGAGACATTTTTACTTCTTCCTTCCCAAATTTGGGTACCTCCTATTTCTTTTCCTTGTCTACTTGACCTGGATAGGACTTCCAATATTATATTGAATAGGAATGGTGAGGGTGGGCACCTTTGTCTTGTTCTTCATCTTAGAGGAAAAGTTTTTAGCTTTTCACCATTAAGTTAGGATGTCAGCTGTGAGTTTCTCATATATATAGCCTTTATTATGCTGAGATACATTCCTTTTAGACCCAAATTGCTGAGAGTTTTTACATGAAAGGGAGTTTAATTTATCAAATGAATTTTCTGCATCTATTAAGATGATCATATGATATTTATCCTTCATTTTTTTATGCGGTGTATCATGTTTATTGATTTGCATGTGTTAAACCAAGCTTATACCCCAGGGATAAATCTGACTTGATCATGGTGTATAATCCTTTTAATAGACTGTTGAATTCATTTTGCTAGTATTTTGTTGAGAAGTTTTGCATCTATGTTCATCAAGGATATTGGTCTGTAGTTTTCTTCTCTTGTGTCTGTCACTTGAATATTAGTGTGCTATTGGCCTCATAAAATGAGTTTGGAAGTGTTCCCTACTCTTCTATTTTTCTGAAAAGTTTGAGAAGGATTGGCATTAATTCTTCTTCAAAAGTTTGGTAGAATTCACCAGTGAAGCCATCTGGTCTTCAGCTTTATTTTGTTGGAGATTTTTGATTATCAATTCAATATCCTTACTAGTAATTGGTCTGTTCATATTTTCTATTTCTTCCTGATTCAGTTTGAGTAGGTTGTATGTTTCTAAAAATTTATCTGTTTCTTCCAGGTTATGCAATTTGTTGGCATATAATGGTTCAAAATAGTCCCTTATGATCCTATTTATTTCTGTGGTACTACTTGTAATGTCTCCTCTTTCATTTTTTATTTTATTTATGTGAGTCCTATTTCTTTTTTCCTTAATTAGTCTAACTGAATCTTTGTTGATTCTGTTTATCTTTTCAAAAAGATAAACTCTTAGTTTCATTTTTTTTTCTATTGTCTTCTTAGTCTCTATTTCATTTATGTCTGCTCTTATCTTTGTTATTTCCTTCCTTATGCCAAGTTTGGGCTTAAATTGCTCTTCATTTTCTAGTTCCTCAAGGTATAAAGTTAGGTTGTCTATTTCAGATTTTTTTTCTTAAAGTAGAAGTTTATCACTAAAAACTTTCCTCTTAAGAGCTGCATTTGCTGCATTCCATAATTGTGGTCTGATGTATTTCTAATTTCATTTGTCTCAAGAAATTTTTTTATTTCACTTCTCTATTTCTTCTTTGACCCATTGGTTGTGCATGAGTTTGTTGTTTAATCTCCACATATGTGAATTTTCCCAGGTTTCTTCCCATTATTGATTTCTAGTTTCATGTATTTGTGGTCAGAAAAGATAGTGTTATTATTTCAATATTCTTGCATTTGTTAATACTTGTTTTGTGGTCTAATATATTATCTATCCTGGGAAATGTTCTGTGTACACTTGAGAGGAATGTGCATTGTGCTGCTATTGGATGGAATGTTCTACAACTATCTGGTAGGTCTATTTGGTCTAAGGTGTAGTTCAAGTCCAATATTTTCATATTTATTTTCTGTCTAGATGATCAATCTATTGTTGAATGTTGGCTATTGAAGTCCTCTACTATTACTGCATAGCTATCTATTTCTTCCTCAGTTCCGTTAATAATTGCCTTATATATTTAGGTGCTCTGATGATGGATGCATATATATTTACTGTAGTTATTTCCTCTCAGTGAATTGACCCCTTTATATTTACATCATGTGTTTCTTTGTCTCTTATTGAAGTTTATGAATTAAAGTCTATTTTGTCTAATGTAAGCTTAGCAATGCCTGTTCTCTCTTGGTTGCCATTTGCATGAAATATCTTTTTTTATCCCTTCATTCTAGCCTATGTGTGTCTTTAAAGCTGAAGTGAATCTCTTGCAGGGAGGATATCTTGGGTCTTATTTTTTTATCCATTCTGCCACTCTATGTCTTTTCATTTGAGAATTTAGTCAATACACATTTAAAGTAACTATTAATAGGTAAGTACATACTATTGTGATTTGGTTTATTGTTTTACAGGTCTAGACCGTTGTTTCTTTCTTCCTCTCTTGCTGTTTTCCATTTTGAATTGATGATTTTCTATAATAGTACGCTTTGATACTTTTCTCTTAATCTTCTGTATATCTATTATTGTTTTTTGCTTTGTGGTTAGCATGAGGCTTACCTAAAGTATATTATAACAGCCTATTTTAAGCTGATAACAACTTAACTTTGTACACAAAAGCAGGACATCTTTACTCCCCTGCCACATTTTGTTTTTGATGTCACATGATACAAATCTTTATATTGTGTATCCATTAACAAATTATTGTAGCTATAATTATTTTTAATTACAGTATGTTAAAACACTAGCATATTCTGGATTTGAGTATATATTAACCTGTGTCAGTGAGTTGTATACTTTTGTACGATTTCATGTTACAAGTTAGCATCCTTTCTTTTCAGTTTGAAGAATTCCACTTATCATTTCTTGTGAGGCAGGTTGAGGAGTGATGAATCCCTTCAGCTTTTGTTTGCCTGGGAATGTCTTTTTCTCTCTTCAATTCTGAAGAATAGCTTTGCCAGGCAAAGCATTCTTGGTTGGCAGTTTTTTTCTTTTAGTATTTTGAATATATCATCCACTCTGTTCTGTTCTGCAAGATTTCTGGTGAGAAATCCGCTGATAACATTAGGGGAGTTCCCTTGTATGTTACAAGCTTTTCTCTTGTTACTTTCAAGATTCTCTCTTTTTCTTTTATTTTTCACCTTTTTACTACAACGTGTCTCATTGAAGTCTTCTTTGGGTTGAACCTGATTGGAGACCCTTGAGCTTCATGTACCTGTGTGTCCATCTTTCCCCGGATTTAGGGATCTTTCAGCCATTATTTCTTTAAATAATCTTTCTGACCTTTCTCTTTCTTTTCCTCTTCTGAGATTCCCATAATAAGAATATTCTTTCACTTCCTGTTGTCTAGTAAGTCCCAGAGGTGTTTTTCATTCTGTCCCATTGTATTTTTTCTCCTTTGCATAATTTCAAACAATCTTTCTTTGTGTTTACTGACATTTTCTTCTACTTGATTGAGTCTACTATTTAAACTCTCTACCGTATTTTTTAGCTCAGTCTTTGTATTCATCAGCACCAAAATATTTACTTTGTTGTGTTTTTAAAATATTTTCTATCTCTGTTGAAATTCTCATTTTGTTCTTATTCAGTTTTCCTGATTTCTTTAAAATTGTTTAGCTTTGTTTCTTGTATCTCTCTGAGCTTCTTTATAACAATTACTTTGAATTCTTTGGAGAATATTCATGGATCTCCATTTCTTTGGGATCAGCTACTGGAAGTTTATTGTGTTCCTTTGGTGGTATCATGTTTTCCAGATTCTTCATGATCCCTGTATCCTTGCTTAGGTGTCTGCACATTTGAAAAATTAATCAATGCTTCCAAACTTTATGGACTGACTTCATTAAGGGGAGACCTTCACTTGCAATTGGGTGCAAGCTGGAGTGTGCTGTGGCTCCAGGTCTAGTGGTGCAGAGCATCAAATGTGGGGGCATGTGCCATCTTCAGACCTGGCGGGGGGAGTGTCTAATTAGCTCAAGCAGTTGGAATCCATGATAGAGACAACTGCATGATCCTTGATGGTAAGAACAATGGGAGCTCTGTGGTAGCTTCAAGGGCTGTTTAGGTCCTCAGCAGTGGCTCCAGGTTCAGCAGTGAAGAACAGGGCAGGCAGCAGTGGTAGCCAGAACAAGCAGTGTGCACACACTCAGTGGCAGGGGATGTCTGTCTATAGTTGCCTGCATGGAGGAAGTGCCAGCTGCAAGCAGTCATGCAGTTGTGGGTGTCAGAACCAGCAGCTGAGGCTGGAGCTGATTGTGGGTGCATGAGCGGCTAGTAGTATGTGGGTCAGGTAGCCACACTCATGTGGCTACAGATACCAGCTGCAGGTGCATGTACAGTGATGAAGATAGTGGCATAAGTCAGTGGCATGCTGGTGAATAGATGCAGGGGCTGGTTGTGTGCATGTTCAGGGAGGTGGAAGCTGGTTATGGGAGTCAGGGTCAGCAATATGCAAATGAGTGGCTACAGAGACTGGCTGCAGGCACACAGGTGGTGCAGGTCAGTGACAGGAGTTGGGGCTGTCTCCAGGCACTAGAGAAGCTGTGGACGCTTGGGCTGTTGATGTGCCCTCATGCAGATGCAGGGACTAGCCACAACTGCACACGGGGCATTGGGGACCTGGCTGGCATCATGCACACATGCAGCCACGAAGCGGGGCTAGCTGCTCTTGTGATCCCAGGGCCTGAGACCTCCATGGCAACACAGACTGGAGTGTCTCCACAGCGGGGTTGGGGATGCAGAGAGGGACTCAGGAAGGTCGAGTCTGAGAATGCAAAACCTGGGAGGCTCTCAGTGGCAAAAGTTGCAGAGGGTCCGCAGCAGATGTGCTGGCCATGGTTTTCCTCAATGGTGAAATCTTCTGAGGACCTTTGTGGAGCAGTCTGCTGGAGTGTGTGATGGGATCCTGACTGATGAAATCTGTGGGGATCTGCAGCATCCACAAGGACTGTTGAGGTCCTCAGCAGCAAAGGCTGCTACGGTCCTCTACAGAGCCAGCCACTGGGAACTCTGGTGGCTCCTGCCAAGCAGCTGATACTGAACTCCCTACACATTTTCCTGCTTCCTAGTCATCACCAGACCTCTCAGCTGTGCCAGTCTCTTGGTGGAGTGAAATTGAACCAGGCCTTTCATCCAGTGCCCTGGAAAGCTTGGAAAGCTGGTCACTTGCCCCACTCTCATTTTCCAAGCAAGGGGAACTCTCTTGGCATGAAGAACTGCTGATGTGGGGGATGGGTTGATGCATACAAAATGAACCTGTTCTTTCCACCATTTTTGTGTAGTTATTCTCAGGTTTTTTGCTCCACTGTGTAGCTGAAGCTTCTGAGTTGTCTCCTCAGCTCTCTCAGACCTATTTTTATTCATGAATACTGTCTAATTGTTGGGGTTTTTTGGCTGGGAAGGAGGCTGGGGTCTCTTACTCTGCAAGTCTGGTGACATCACTCCCATGTATTTGTAACTACTTTCATTACTTTCATTAGTGTTTCATAGTTTACAGTGTTCAGATATTCAACTGTTTGGTTAAATTTATTCCATGGTATTTTTTAATGGTGCCATTGAAAATGAGACATCCACAAATCAATCAAGGTGATAGACCACCACAACAAAATGAAGGATAAAAATCACACGATCATCTCATTAGATGCAGAAAAAGCATTTGACAAAATTCAACATCCTTTCATGAGAAAACTTTATAACAAAGGGGGTATAGAGGGAATGTACCTCTACATAGTAAAGGCCCTGTATAACAAGACCATAACTAACATCAAATTCATTGGTGAAGAGCTGAAAGCTATTCCTGTAAGATCAGGAACAAGAGAAGGATACTCACTCTTGCCACTTTTATTCAACATGAGATTGGAAAGCCCTAGCCAGAGCAATTAGGCAAGAAAAAGAAACAAAAGTCATCTAAATCACAAAAGAAGAAGTAAAACTGTCACTATTTGCAGATGTCATGATATTCTATATATAAAACCCTAAGGACTCCATCAAAAAAGCTGTTAGAATCAATAGATAAATTGACTAAAGTTGCAGGATACAAATCCAATCTAAAAATTAATATACAAATTCAACATAAAAATTTGTTGCATTACTATACACTGATAAATTATCAGAAAGAGAAATTAAGAAAACAATCTCATTTACAATTGTATCAAAGAGAATCAAACACCTAGGAATAAATTTAACCAGGGGGTGAAAAACCTGTGTGCTGAAAACTATGAGACATTAATGAAAGATACGGAAGAAGACACAAGTAAGTGCAAAGATATTCTGTATTCACGGATTGGAAGAATAAATATTGTTAAAATGCCCATACTACCAAAACTCAGTGAAATCCCTTTCAAAATTCCTACGGCATTTTTCACAGAAATAGAACAAATCCTAAAATTTGTGTGGAACAAAAAAGACCCCAAATAGCTAAAGCAATCTTGAGAAAGAAGAACAAAGTTAGAGGCACCACCTCCCTGATTACAAACTACATTACACACAAAGCTATAGTAATCAAAGCAGTATGATATTGGCATAAAAACACACATATAGAACCATGGAACAGAATAGAGAGGCCAGAAATAAACCCACGCATATATGGCCAATTAATTTATGATAAAGAAGCCAAGAATACAATGGGGAAACGACAGTCTTTTCAATAAATGCTGTTGGGAAAACTGGACAGCCACATGCAAAAGGATGAAACTGAACCCTATCTTACACAAAAATTAACTCAAAATTGATAAAGACTGAATGTAAGAGCTGAAACCACAAAACTTCTAGAAGAAAACATAGGCAGCAAGTTCCTTGACATTGATCTTGGTGATGATTTTTTTGATCTGACACCAAAAACAAAGGCAACAAAATCAAAAATAAATAAGTAGGACTACATCAAATCAAAAAGCTTCTGCACAGCAAAAAAAAATGATCAACAAAATGGAAAGGCAATCTATTGAACGGGAGAAAATATTTTCAAATCACATATCTGATAGCGGTTAACATCTAAAATATGTAAAGAATGCATATAACTCAAGCAAAAGAATTAAACAATCTGATTATAAAATGGGAAGAGGATCTGAATATCCATTTTTCCCAACGAAACAAGCAGTGCTCCAACAATTACATGAAAAGGTGCTCAGCTTTTCTAATCATCAGGGAAATGTAAATCAAAACCACAATGAGCTATCATCTTATACCTGTTAGAATACAAGAGATAACAAGTGTTGGCAAGGATGTGGAGAAAAAGGATCCCTTGTTGATGGGAAAGTAAATTAATGCAGCCTGTGTGAAAAATAGTATGTAAGTTCCTCAAAAATTAAAAATAGAACTACCAAACAACCCAGCAATTCCACTTGTGGATATTTATTCAAAGAAAACAAAAACAATAACTCAAAAAGATATGTGCACCTCCATGTTCATTGCAGCATTATTTACAACAACCAAGATATGAAAAAGAAATTGTGGTATATGTGTGTGGATATATACATAGAGAGAGAGAGAGAGAGAGAATACAAAATTATTTATCTATGAAATAGAATGAAATTGTGCCATTTGTGACAACACAGATGGTCCTTGAGGGCGTTATGCTAAGAGAAATAAAATTAGAGAAAGAGAAATAACGAATGATCTCACTTATATGTGGAAACTAAAAAAACAAAACAACAACAAAAAAACCACGCTCCGAGATACAGAGAACAGATTGGTGGTCTCCCGAGGCAGGGGATGAGGGTGGGTAAATGAGTGAAGGGAGTCATAAAATACAAACTTCAACTTAAGAAATAAATAAGTCACGGGGAAGTAATGTACAGCATGGTGACTACAGTTCATAATACTGCTTTGCATATTTCAAAGTTGTTAAGAGTTAATCTTATAAGTTCTCATGACAAGAAAAAGTTTTTTGTAACTACATGTGGTGACAGATGTTAATTAGACTTACTGTGGTGATCATTCCATAATATATACAAATATCAAATCATTATTTTCTACAACTGAAACTAACAGAATGTTACGTGTCAATTATACCTCAGTTAAAATAAAATAAAATAATAGCTTTCAACTTACAAAGAAAATCTCTTTTAGGGCTGGATGTTATCAATGGTTCAAACAGTGCTTCCCTTTGGGGGAATGGGAGGTTTGGAAGGTTACTTTCAAAATGGAGTGGATACTTGCTGCCATCTGTTGGTCATATCCGTGCACTACAAATTTCTGACCTGCAAAGGTACCCTAATCACTTGTTCTCTAAACAAGAACTTGTGTAAACAGTCACACGAGGGTTTTACTGTCTCCTACTTTTAAACAGTGAAACTGTTTAAAAGGAAGATTGCTCATCACTCCTTGTTTTTCAAATTATCTTGACTATCAACCTCATCTGTTCCAACATTGGAGCATATCTGTTCCAAAATATCTTGAATATTACACCTCATCTGTTCCAACATTTTTGTTTTACATATAGGAAGCAGAGGCTCAACCCAAAAACTTTTGTGTAAGGTTATTGGCAAAGTTCATCAGACTTGAATCCTAGTGTTTTTCTCACTATTTCAAGTCCCCCTCCCATTTGCAACCAGGTACAAGGCACAAGATAATCTGCACATTGTACCACCTCTACCGTCTTGTGCTCTCTCCTTTACTGCTCCTCACTCTCACTGACCACACCTAGTGGCAGAAAAAGAAAATGCACGTCTTCCAAAATTCTGAGGACTTGTCCTAAAGCTTTCTTGGGAAATATTTCTTCAGCCTTGTGTTTGATTTCTTTAAAATTTCATAGAAATTTTGCATTCTTTTCCACAATAGTTCTACTTGTGTTTTAATATAAAATGTTTTATCACAAATTTTATGCCTCTGGAAATCTCCATCACCCTCGTTTAAGAAAGACGACCCAAGAAAGTACGTAGAATCAAATTCTCTCACGTACACTATAGCCAAAAAATAAAACAATCTTTATTGATACTTTTTATTCACTTTTTTATTCTGTCTTTAATTAAAATTCTGATTGTTTTAATCATGGGTTTTTTTGCATTAACTTTGATTTTGTAAATATTCCATTAAAATATTATTTATCTGAATTATTGAGCTTTTTGCTACCTCCTTAAATTTTGTGCCTACAGCAAGTGCCCCACCCACATCGCCCCAGTCTCCACCCTGCATTGGAGACTCCAAAGAGCCTGAAAAACTTTTCAATAACTGAGGCTTAAACATCTTCACCGTGAAAATCAGATTAGCCCTGTGAACTTCGTACTCGATACATGAAGATGCAAGATTTTCCAACTACAACCAGTGATGAGAGACTGCTTGTGAAAGTCGCAGCCCTCCAAAGCATCAGATTCCCGAGGTGAAAGAGAACCCCAGGTCCTTCGCAGGGGCCAAAGTCAGAACATTGAAGGGTTGGAAGCATCTGGGCTGGAACCTCAGTAGTGAGGAAGCACTAGGTCCTCCTGAGGGGAGAAAGAACTCAGCACAGGCAAAGATCAGACAGGAGGCCCCGTGGTTGAGCAGGAAGGGAGAGGAGGCATGGTAAGAAACACGGTTGGACAGTAGGGAGGGGTCAGATCAGATCACCCTGGAATCACCTGGAGGGTTCATGAAAATCCGACACCCAGTCACCACTGAGGCCAGTTTCATCAGAATCTCTAGGGGCAGAATCCAGGCATCATTAGTCTTTAAAGTTCCCCAGGAGATTCCAACCACAGCGGCCAAGGATGAGAACCAATGACGTAGGCCTGGGAGAACATGACAAGGAGTTTCTAAGTGCTGTGAGAAATCGCTGAAAAGTTTTAATCACGGGAATAATTTGATCTGGTTTACTTTTTTCCAAGATCACTCTGGTGACTGTGTGGAGGAGAAAAATCCAAAAGACCTGCTGTTCATCAGCCACCTGTCAGTAAATTTGCTTCCTCTGTAACTGGGTCTAACCAATGAAGAATAGCACATATTAAGAAGTTATTGCACGCCCAGGAACTTTGCAAAGTCATTCATGTATACTATTTTATTTACTCCTCACAGCACCTGTGTAAGAGAGGTGTTACTATTCCCACATTTCAGATGAGAAATATGAGGCTTAGGGAAAGTTAAGTCATTTACCTTATATAATGTTCAGCTCATGAAATGCAGGGTCACGGTTCTAATCCTGGTTCAGGTGATGTTCCGACGACTACACCACACCTTCCCCAGCTGGGAAGAGATGTGCTGGCCTGAGGACACCATCATCCAGTTTACCATATAGTTAGATTTTTGGTTGCAAATGAATCAATGAGCATTTGGCTTGGCATTAGGATAAGTCCATTCAGCTCTAAAATAGCGGCAAGAGGGTTACGAGCTACAAGTCTAAGTGGTGTACCCTTGGCTCTGGTGAATTCACCAAGGAAAACTCCTGCTGAGGTCAATGGATTCCCAATCCACATGATCCCCTTACCATCTGTGGTTCTCTATTCACAGTCAACATTTGTACAAGATATAGTCATATGAATTCTGTTTCTGTTTTTCCTATGAAATTATTATTTATAATGTTGCTCAATACACAGCTCCTATCCAATGCTGCCAAGATAGAAATTGTCTTCAAGTTGATAATGGGAAAACTGTTACTCAAACATAGGAACTGGCATTTTTTTCCTGTAGATATGAAGTATGTAAGTTAGCATGTTTACTTTTTATTGACTTCCAAGAAGCTCAGAGATAGGTTTTATGTTCCATCGTAGCACTTTTCTTTTTGAATGAGGTTTACTGAAGTATAATTTACATACAGTAAACTCCACCATTTTTATTCTATTCAATTTTGGCAAATGCATGGCTATGTAGCCACAACCACATCCAAGATAGAGAACAGACCCATCACCCTTAAAAGTTCCTTTGAGTCCCTTTGTGATCAACCTCTCCTCACCCCTAACCCCTGGCCACCACTGATCTGTCCCATGATCCTATAGTTTACTTCTTCCAGAATGTCATAGAAACAGTACCATCCAGTGTGTAGATATTCGAGTCTGGCTTCTTTCACTTAGCATAAGGCAGTGAGGCTCATCCATGTTGCTGTGTCTATCAGTAGTTCACTCTGTTTATTGCTGAGTGGTATTCCAGCATAACTATACAATAATTTGCTTATCTAGTTATGAATTTAAAGACGTTTAGCTGTTTCCAATTTTTTACTATTATGAATAAAGTCTCTGTAACATTTGAGTAAAGGTTTTGTGTGAAAATAGGGATTCATTTCTCTTGGGTAAATATCTACTTATTGACTGCTGAGTCATAAGGTATCTGTAGGCTTAAGTTTACAAGAAACAGCCCAACTGTTTTCCAACATGTCTGCCATTTTGCATGCCCATCATTAATGCCTGGGCTTCCAGTTGCTCAGGCAGCCTTTGTTATTTTACTGAATATCTCCTTTGGTGAAGTATCTGTTCAAATTTTTGGCCAAGTTTTTATAGGAGTGTTTGTTTTCTTATTATTGACTGTAAGAGTTCTTTGTACCATCTACACACAATTCCTCTCTCATATTTGTGTTTTATGAGTATTTTTTCCAAGTATGTGGTTTGTTTTTTCACTTTTTTTAACTGTGCCTTTTGAAAAGCAGAGGTTTAATTTTGGTGAAGTGTAGTTTGTATTCTTTTCTTTTCGTTTTTGTATCATGTAACACTTGTTTTGATTTTTTTGATTAGCATTGTTTTAATCTCAATTTGATCTCTCCATTTTTATTCTTATTTTCCTAATTTTTAATTCAATTCAAATATTTTTGGAGAAGGAGGCAAAGTATAAACAGACTAACTTGTGCACAAATTGTAGAGTCATCTTGACTTGCTGAGAAAGGAAATTAGTTCTTTAGGTTAATTGTCTAATTTTATATTTCATTACTTCACAAGGATGCTCATATTACAGGCTTGTTTAATGATAATATTGGAGTTCAAAATCTAAGTAATTTCTCTACAATCACACAAGAAATGATTCTAACATGGATTGGGCCACTGACAGGGTTTATATTATTTCTATACATCATATTCCACACCCCTCCTGAAAGCTATTTTAGATAACCTAAGTTAACTTAAGTTAACATATAATTTTATTGGTTGAATAAATAGTTTATCATTGATGAAATGTTGCCTATTTTTGTACTCAGAAAATCTCTTAAAGTATGCATCTCTTTCTAAAGGTTGAACTACACAAACTAAAAATGGTGATCTTTATGAAATCAAAGTCCAAAATCATTGGTAAAAAGATAGATAGATGGATATTAAAAATACAGATAGAGGTAAATGAGATAGAGAGATAGAGGGGGAGATGGAGAGAAGGAAAGAGAAAGTGAGACAGAGATAAACAAAAATGTTTATAAAGGTGTAAAGAATGTACAGGTTTATGGGGGTTTTATTTTATTTTACTGGTCTACCTAAATTCTCTAGAGAACCTTTATAAATCACTTATAATATTTAAAATAAGTTAAGATTGTTATTAAGCAATGATAGCATAACGGTTAAAGTGGAAAAATCGTTAAAAATAACTAAAGCTACTTCAATGTGGTAATAAACTCACAATGTGAAAAGAGATAATTTGAGGTTGGCATGGTGGCGTAGTGATTAAGTTCACGAGCTCGGCTTTGGTGGCCAGAGTTCACCAGTTCAGATCCTGAGCACAGACTTAGCATTGCACAGCAAGCCATGCTGTAGCGGTGTCCCACATACAAAATAAAGGAAGACTGGCACGGATGTTTGCTCAGGGAAAATCATCCTCACTAAAAAAAAGAAAAAAGAGAGATAATTTATTACAACCAAAACATAGAAGCCGACAAGGAAAATAATATAACTTGTGTAGGCAAACTAAGATAAGATGCTATCAGCAAAAAAAAGATTTATCTATGAGACATTTTATACAGATTTCATGGGAATCAAGAACAAAAATCTAGAGCAGAGCCACAAGACATAAATAAAGAGGAAACTGAGAAACACATCACTGAAAACTACCAAACTGAAATGGCATCCAGAAACACAAGGGAAGAGAAACAGTGGACATATAGAGCAAACAGAAAATGAAAGATAAAATGGCAGTATTAAATCCTCATATACCAATAATCACCCTAAATGTAAGTGGATTGAATTCACCAATCAAAAGACCCAGAGTGGCTGGATGTATGAAAAAACAAGACCCAACATATGTTGCCTCCAGGAAACTTATCTCAGCTCTAAAGGCAAACACTGACTCAGACAGAAGAGATGATAGACAGTACCGCACGCTAATGGCAACCAAGAGGAGTGGTTGTAGCCATACTTAAATCATACAAAGTAGACTTCAAGCCCAAAAGGAAACAAGAGGCAAAGGTAGACATTATGTAATAATATAGGGGACTATCTATCAAGAAGACATAACATTTATTAATATACTTGCACCTAACACAGGAGGACAAAAATATATAAAGCAACAATTAACAGATCTAAAAGGAGAAAGTGACAACAAGATAACAAGAGTAGGGGACTTTAATACCCCACTTGCATCAATGAATAGATCATCCAGACAGAAAATCAGCAAGGAAACATGGGCATTAAATGACACATTAGACTAGATGGACTTTATAGATATATAGAGAACATTCCATCCAAAAGCAGCAGAATACACATTCTACTCAAGTGTACATGAAACATTCTCAAAGATATACCATATGTTGAAAAAAGAACAAGTCACAATAAATTTAGGAAGATTGAATTCATGTCAAGCATCTTTTCTGACCACAATGGTATGAAACTATAAATCAACTACAAGGAAAAACTAGAAAACTAACAAATATGTGAAGACTAGACAACATGCTCCTAAACAGCTATTGAATCAATGAATAAATCAAAGGAGAAATCAAAAAATACCTCAAGACAATTGAAAATGAAAATATTACATATCAAAATCTGTGGGATGCATCAAGGGAGGCAGGAAGATGGAATTATATAGCAATACACACTCATCTCCAAAAACAAGAAAAATCTCAAACAAATAATCTAATGCTACACCTAAAGCAACTAGAAAAGAACAAACAAAGCCCAAAGTTAAGAGAAAGAAGGAAATAATAAAAATCAGGGTGTAATTAAATGAAATAGAAACTTTAAAACACAATAGAAAAGATCAACTAAGAGCTTGATCTTTGGAAAGATAAACAAAATCGACAAACCCGTAGCCAGACACACCAAGAAAAAAAGATAGAAGGCTCAAATAAACAAATGAAATGAAAGAGGAGAAATTACAATAGACAATTCAGAAATACAAAAGATTATGAGAATACTATGTAAAGCTATATACCAAAATATTGGATAACCTAGAAGTAATGGATAAATTCTTAAATTGTACAACCTTCCATGACTGAACCATGAAGAAATAGAAAATCTGAATAGACATACCACTAATAAGGAGATTCAAAGAGTAATCAAAAACCTCCCAAAATACAAAAATCCAGGAATACCCAGCTTCTGTTTATTCTGCCAAACATTAAAAGGAGATTTTAAAACCTATCCTTCTCAAACTCTTCCAAAAAATTGAATAGGAGAGGATACTGCCTAGTTCATTCTATGAGGCCAACATTACCCTGATACCAAAACCAGACAAGGACAACACACAAAAGGAAAATTAAAAGCCAATATCTCTGATGAACATACACATGGAAATTCTTAAAAAAAATACTAGTAAATCAAATATATTATCTTGAAAGGATCATACATCATGCTCAAGTAGACTTTATTCCAGAGATGCAAAGATGGTTCAACATTCACAAGTCAATCAGTGTGATACACCACATGAACAAAATGAAGAACAAAAATCGTATCACCTGAATAGATGCAACAAAAACATTTGACAAGATTCAGCATTCATTTATGACAAAAATTCTAAATAAGAGGGGTATACCAGGAAGGTATATCAAAATAATGAAGGCCATATATGGCAAACCCATAGTCAATATCATATTCAACAGTAAAAAAATGAAAACTATTCCTCTAAGAACAGGAATAAACATGGATGCCCACTCTCACCACTTTTATTCAACATAGAATTGGGAGTCCTAGCCAGAGCAATAAGGCAAGAAAAAGAAAAAAAGACATCCACATTGGAAAGTAAGAAGTAAAGTTGTCACTATTTGTGGATGACATGGTTTTATATAAAGAAAATCCTCAAGACTCCACCAAAAGTCTGCTGAATTAACAGAAGAATACAGTAAAGTTGCAGGGTATAATATACAAAATTCTGTGGTCTTTCTATACACTAACAACTATCAGAAAGACAAATTAAGAAAACAATCCCACTTACAGCCACAACAGAAGAATAAAATAACTACAAATAAACTTAACCCTAGAAGTGAAAGACCTGTACACTGAAAACCATAACACGTTCTTGAAAGAAATTGAAGACAAGAAAGAAATGTAAAGATATTCCATGCTCATAGATTGGAAGAATTAATATTGTTAAAATGTCCATATTACCTAAAGCAATCTACAGATTCAATGCAATCCCTATGAAAATACCAATGTAATCTTCACAAAAATAGAACAAAAGAGTCCTAAAATTGGAACGGAACCACAAAAGACCCCGAATGGCCAAAGCAATCTTCAGAAAAAAGAGCAAAACCAGAGGTATCACACTCCCTCATTTCCAACTGTACTACAAAACTGTAGTACCAAAACCCAAAACCCTACTGTATTGGCAGAAAAACACGCACACAGATCAATGGAACACAATTGAGGGCCCAGAAAGAAACGCACAAGCCTATGAACAGCTAATTTACAACAAAGGAGCCAAGAACACACAATGGAAAATGAAAAGTCTCTTCAACAAATGGTGCTGGTAAAACTGGAAAGCCAAATGTAAAAGAATGAAACTTACACCATACACAAACACCATACACCATAGACAAAAATTAACTCAAAGTGGATTAAAAATTTAAATGTAAGACCTTAAACCATAAAACTTCTGGAGGAAAACATAGATAGTATATTCTCTGACATCAGTCCTGACAGTACGTTTTTGAATATGATTCCTCAGGCAAGGGAAATAAAAGAAAAAATAAACAAACGGGGCTACATCAAACTAAAAGCCTTCTGCACAGCAAAGGAATCCATCAACAAAATCAAAAGACAATCTATAATTGGGAGAAGATATTTGCAAATCGTATGTCCAATAAGGGGTTAATATCCAAAATACATAAAGAATTCATACAACTCGACAACAAAGAAACAAGCAACATGATTCAAAAGTGGGCAGAGGATCTGAATAGACATTTTCCCAAAGAAGATATACAGATGAACAGACACATGAAAAGATATTCAACATCACTAATTCTTAAGGAAATGCAGATCAAAACCACAATGGGGTATCACCTCATGCCTGTCAGAATGTCTATTATTAAAAAGACAAGAAAACAAATGTTGAAGAAGATGCGGAGAAAAGGGAATCCTTGTGCACTGCTGGTGGGAATATAAACTGGTGCAGCCACCATGGAAAACAGACATTACTCAAAAAATTAAAAATAAAACTACCATGTGATCCAGCTATTCTACTTCTGGGTATTCATCCAAAGACAAAAACACTAATTCAAAAAGATACGTACACCCCTATGTTCAATGCAATCCTGTTTACAATAATCAAAATATGGAAACACCTAACCGCCCATTGACAGGTGAAATGGATAAAGAAGATGTGGTATATATATACAGTGGAATACTATACAGCCATAAAAAGATGAAATCTTGCCGTTGGTGACAGCATAGATGGACCTGAATAGTACTGTGCTATGTGAAATGTCAGACAGAGAAAAGATAAATGCTGTGTGATTTCACTCATATGTGGAATATAAAAAAACAAAATAAAACACACACACAAAAATAAAACAAAAAGCAACTCATAGAAGCAGACAAGAAATTGGTGGTTACCGGAGTGGAAGGGGGGTGGGAGAAGGGCAAAATGGGTAAAGGGGCCAATTGTATGGTGATGGATGGAAACGAGATTTTTGGTTGTGAGCATGCTGTAGTATATACAGATGTTGAATTATAATGTTGTACACCTAAAATTTATATAAAGTTATACACCAATGTTACCTCAATAAAAATGAATAGTAAATAAAATAATTTAAGATTTCACTGTACTTGCTTTTTAGCTCTGCAAATCTTACCATGACCTTTTGTCTAAAAACAGTAAAATCTGACCTGGCTTTTAATATGTTTGCTTTTGTTACCTAGAGACCCCAATGATCCCTTGAAGAGTCAGGCAGGTGTAGGCTTGTTGGCTTATACAACACTGCCGGCTGCTGACATAATGTCATAACAGCACCCTGACGTCAGTGTACCCTGAATCACAGTCAGCAAGTTGACGATGCTTCTTTTCAGTTATTTTCATTTTTAATGTTCATAGAAAGGGTATAACATGTACAGAGATCAATAAAAAACACACACACTACAGCATTTTGAAGCTAATCTATTAAGAATGTCACTACATTGCTGATAAGGAATTTTTTTTATTTTTTATTTTTTATTTATTTATTTTTTACTGTGCATGGGTATAACTAAACCTTTATTAGATATGGTTTTCCAATAACAATGTGAAAATTTGAATTATCAATTCAAAGAGCAGTGAAGTCTGAAATTTAAAAAAGTAGACTAGGTATTAGTTAGGGGGTAAAAGGTAAAGGAAGACGAAAATGTTTAATATTATTCAATATCTCCCCTCTGTACACAATGTTGCATATATACAACTACGCCATTTTAATTTTACTGATTTTATACACTAGTGAAATCCCCTTAAGCAACCTTGGGTATACAGATGGTGTCCAACTTAGAGGAAAAAAGTAGAAACACACTTGATTAACAGTTTTCACCCAGACATTTTAGACAATTCTTTTTTTTCTGTTTTTACCAAGATTTTCATAGTAAATTCATAAATATAGGAAATACTTTCACTCCTTCAGTGTTAAAATAGAAAACCAAACAGTGCCAACAGTAGTGGCTTAATCACTGGCATACAAGAAAAACACACCACCAATGGGTTTTCTTCGTTATGCATTTTAAATATCAATATGTGCATTTGTTTCATTTTTACAGTTACAAATTTTCTAGTCTGTTATAGACAACAGCATTTAATAGTTTTGACTCCATTGAGGTATTGCTTTCAATTTGAAATTGTGTGTATACATATATATATAAAAAATAACCCAATGTATGACTCATCTGACAGATGTTTAAGATCAATAAAGGCTGATTTTTGAACATGTTGTTAGGAGAGAGGGAAGCAAGCCAACCTCTCTACATTGTTTTGTTGCTGGCTTGTTTTTACAGTGGTATCAACAGCGGTTTTTGGAGGGAACCATGTACCTTCAGCCTATCTAGTTAAGATCAGATACCACAATCAACAGGAGGGATAGGGGAGAGATGGGGAAACGGGGTGAGCAGGTGTTAAATGTCAAACTTTAAAGGTGTGCATTTTGCACTCTTTCTAGGTACAGGATAAAAACAGGCCAACGAGAAAAAAAATTTATAATTAGGAAAAAACTGCAATCAAATCAAGACATAACAGCTGAATTAACTTCTTTTAATAGAGTGCATATATAGATGTTTAGTCATACTCTTTGATCAACTCTTTAAGAGTAGAACTTTATATCCAATTTACATGCTTCAAATATCACCTTTCTTATTTGTTACAGTAAAGTCTTGTATCCAAATATCCACTTGTACACTGAGAGCTTTAAGAAAAAACAGGACACAGAGGGAGTTGCCATTTTTTAGCAGCAATGAAGTATCACTAACCCCTTTTAACATACCGAATTCAAGTCACTACCAGAGGTGAGTGCACCACAAAGTCATCAGGTACAAAATTGCCAGTTCACTTTTAAATTAATAACTTGAAATTACCCCTGCCCCCCACCCAATTACATCCCTTCTTTTTATAAACAGCAAACATTTTGCTATTTTATACATAGGCTAGCAGGCTTGTTTCAATACGAAAGTGCTAATTCATTTACAGATTTTTTTAAATCAGTTATGTAGTGCTACAATAAATGTCCAATAATCTACATAGGAACAATCTTTGATGAATGAAAATGATGAAGACTGAACAAGGCTATTGATTACCTTATCTTATTTACATATAAAGGATAGATACCCAATGGTGAGGAAGAGACAGAAATTGGACAAATACTCATAGGTGTAAAAATTACATCTACCTTTGAGCCTATGCTGTAAATGAGACGTTTTAAATAGTCCTGTAGCCCATGCCTATTTTTCACTCAGAAAAAGAAAAGCTGCCTTCATGACATCCCCTCTTGTTTCAGTTTCCACAGTGTCACTTGAACTTTCACTCAGAATCTTACTTTCTTCGAAAAATAAAGAAAATTCCCCCCAAGTACCTCCCCTCCCCCAATCCCTCTGGTTTCTTTTTCAGTGCCAAGTTGCATGATCAGGTCCCACCTCCTGGGGTTTTTTTTTTTTGTCCATCTATTGATCAATTAGAGTAGATAACATGAACCAGTTCTGGAACCGCTACTAGGAGGAACATAAGCTCTTCATTACAGTCACACAGCAGGAAAGAAAGTGATAACTCAATTCATCCCTGGTGCTGGGCCTCCAAAATTGAAAGAACTTGGCACAACTGGAGCACTGAACTTGTATCCTCCACGCTTTTCTATCATTTTGGATTCACGGGCTGCTCTTTGATCAGCCAGAGTTGCTATATCCTGTAATTGTTTTCTTTGTTCTTCATTAAGACCATGAGTCAGAGCCTGATACCACACAGGATTACGACTTTGTATAGTTTGAAATATAGCTTTAAATATCTGATACTCATCAACAGGATTATCTTTGTCATCAATGATTGTAGAATAGCCTTCCAGAGCAGTCTCCTCAGCATCATCTTCTTCCCAGTCTTCATCATCTCCATCTTCACCTGCTTGTTTAGCCAGAATCTCCAAATATTCCCGCCCATCTTCATCAATGTCATCTTCATCACTCCCCAGTTCCTCCGTTTCATCATCATCTTCAGCTTCATCATCGTCGTTACTGTCATTCTCGTGTTCTGCATGGCAGGCATAAGCTCTTTTTAATACATTAAATAAAAGGATAAAAGCTGGCAAAATCTGTCCAGAAACCTGATTTAAAACTTGTGGTATTTGGGGGCTGGCCCCGTGGCCGAGTGGTTAAGTTCGCGCGCTCCGCTGCAGGCGGCCCAGTGTTTCGTTGGTTCGAGTCCTGGGCACGGACATGGCACTGCTCATCAGACCATGCTGGGGCAGCGTCCCACATGCCACAACTAGAAGAACCCACAGCGAAGAATACACAACTATGTACCGGGGGGCTTTGGGGAGAAAAAGGAAAAAATAAAATCTTTAAAAAAAAAAAAAAGACAAGAAATAACAAGTATTGGTGAGGATGTGGAGAAAATGAAACCCTGTGCACTGTTTGTGGAAATTTAAATTGGGGTAGCCACTATGGAAAAAAGTATGGAGGCTCCCCAAAAATTAAAAATAGAAATACTATATGATCCAGCTATTCCACTTCTGGCTATTTATCCAAAGAACATGAAAACACTATTTCAAAAATATATGCACCCCTATGTTCATTGCAACATTATCCACAATAGCCAAAATATGGCAGCAACGACAGTGCCCATCAACAGATGAATTGATAAAGAAGATGTGGTATATATATTCATACAATAGAATACTGCTCAGCCACGAAAAAGGGCAAAATCGTGCCATTTGCAACAACATGGATGGAACTCGAGGCTACTTTAAATGAAATAAATCAGACAGAGAAATACAAAACTGTATAATTTCGCTCATGTGGAAGATAAACAAATGAACATATAAATTCAAGGAACAGATTGGTGGTTACTAGAGGGAAAGGGGTCTAGGGGAGGGCAAAGGGGTAAAGGGGCACATATGTATGATGATGGATAAAAACTAGACTATTAGTGGGCCAGCCCCAGTGGCCTAGTGGTTAAGTTCACTGCACTCTGCTTTGGCGTCCTGGGTTCGGTTTCCAGGTGCAGACCTACACCACTCGTCTGTCAATGGCCATGCTGTGGTCATGCTCTCATGCTAAAAGAGAAAGATTAGCAATGGATGTTAGCTCACAGCAAATCTTCCTCAGCAAAAGACAAAGAAACTAGACTATTGGTGTGGTGAACATGATGCAACCTATACAGAAGCTGATACATAATAACGTGCACCTGAAATTTACACGATGTTATAAACCTAGGTGACCTCAATAAAATAATTTGAAAAGAAAGAATTTGATGAAGAGATTTCACTTCATTTTCTTTTTTGTTGTTACTTTCTTTTGATTTCAAAATAAGGGCAGTACTAAGCAAAGAAACTGAGGTAGGACTGCCAGGAGCACAATTGGAAGACATCACCCAAAAGGCCTGGCTGTTAAAAAGGGTCCATAAGCAGGGAGGGCAAGAGGCAGATCTGGGTCGGTGGTGGAGGTATTGAACCTGAAGCTCCAAGATTCAGAAGATAATAGCAAGGAAAAGAGGAAGGGAGGGAGCCTGAGAAGGAATTAAAATAGGAAAGATTGGAAGCAAGAAGTCACAGGGAAGTGATTTGTCAGGGTATAGTGATTCATCACGGCATAAATCTCACTGGATCTTATAAACCACTGAGTTGAGCTGGAGCCTGACTGGGTTCAGTCATGTGCATCTAACTGAATAAAACACGCTGACAAAGTTCCTGACAATGAAATAGAAGAGTCCAAGGGAGGCTGTGGGAAGGCAGGATAATGGCCCCCAAGGCTGTCCAGGCCATATTACCCAAGAACCTATTAATATGTTACCTCACAGGGAGGCAAAAGGAACTTTGAAGATGTGAATAAGGGTAATGACCTTGAGATGAGGAGATTCTCCTGGATTATCTGGGTGGGCCCAATCTAATTACATAAATCTTTAAAAGCAGAGAATCTCTCCTGGCTGTGATCAGAGGAAGATGTGACTACAGAAGAAGAGTCAGAAAGATGCAATGTCACAGGCTTTGAATACGGAGGAAGGGGGCCACTTGCCAAGGAACTCAGAAGTCTCTAGGAGCAGGAAGGGCAAGAAAATAGATTCTCTCCTAGACCTTCTAGAAGAGAAAGCAGCCTTGCCAGCATCTTGATTTTGGCCCAGTGAGACCCATTTTTGTCTTTTGACACCAGAACTATAAAATGATAAGTTTTTAATATTTAAGCTAGTAAGGTTGTGGTGATTTGTTATAGCAGCAATAGAAAACTAATACAGAGGTCTTAATAGCATTTTCCTCTAGGGACTTTCCACAACAGGAGGTCAAAGAGATATCAAGACCCTTAATTATCTCCTAGCCCTGCAAACCAACCCATAAGTGAGTCAGGACACGCAGCCTCTCTGGCGGACAGAGAAAGTGCACAAGTCCAGGGCTGTGTGGGGAGGAAGCATCTGGTGCTTTAGATGCTGACAAGCTGAAAAGCAGACCCGAGGATGTTCTTGTTCAAGGCTGGAGCACTGTGAGAGGAGAGCTATAACACTGCTGACGGTAAAAGTCGGCCACATCTTCAGCCTGGAGACCGCTGACGGTGAGAGTGAAATCTGTCACAGATCCGCTGCCACTGAGTCAGTCAGGGACCTCAGGTACCTGGGTGGATGCCCAAGAGGTGAGCAGCTTTGGAGTCTGTCCCGGTTTCTACTGGTACCAGGCTAAGTAGTTGCTAATGCTCCAGCCGGACTTGCAGTTGATGGTGAACCTGTCTCCTGCAGAAATAGCCAGCAACCGGGAAGACTGGATCATTATGCTGTCCCCATAGGCACCTGCAATCAGGAATGAACAGTGACCATACACACATACATTAAGCCAAGAAGTTTTAAAACATTTTTTATAATGCTACATACCACACAGACCCTGTTATACCTAATAGAGTCTGTTTTGGAAATAACACTTATTTTGCTCTGCATCTGAAATCATTTTCTAATCCACAAAAATATTAATCTGGATAGACTGAGGTACTTTTAATCCTCTCACCTGGAACCCAGATCAGCAAAAACATAAGGAGCTTGGCCTGTGATATTGTTCTCCCATTGCCCTGCCTGAGGCAGCTCAGTCCACGTTGTGGAGGAAAAGAGCACATTTGTAAAGCTCTCAGCAGCCAACCAGGGCCCAGAGGAGAGCATGCAAACAAATAGTGATTATGGAAGTAAATCATAGCAGTTGTTGTGGAAGTACGTAATTTAAAGAGCCAAAAATAACATCAGAAAAGGTGACTGTTTGGCTATGAAAGACACACACACAAATTTAGAAACTGCAATTTCCAATAAGTATTCAGAAACCAGTTGAAATATAAAATATTTCTCAAAATCAACAACATTCTCTTACCCAAGCTACAACCAACACAAGACAATCTAACAAAGAACCTTTATGTTAAATACAAACACACATACACATAAGAGTGTGTCTGTGTGTGTGTCCTTAAAAACATTGAGGCTCTGAAAAGATAGCATGAAATTTTCAATTTTCTGTAACCAAAAAATATTTTATTATTAAAGCTGCTTTTTCCTGAAGGCATCTAAGTATACAACAAACCTGCGAGCTTGGGTACCAGGGCCGTGCAAAGGCCAGAGAGGCTGAAGTGGAGGCCCAGAGACCACCCAGGTGAGAAGTTCTGAGGGAGATCAATCCTACATTAGTCTGAAGCCCCTCAGGATCTCTCAGGATAAGAGCAAACCAAATCTGGACAGAACTCTCCCCTCCCCTCAACTTCTGGGAACGGAACTGCGGGGACAACTGCTTAGATTTGTTGCAGAACTAGAGACGAAAGGGAAAAGCAAGAAGAAAAAATACCCTTCCCTAGGAAATTGTGACTGTAGATCCATCTCCACAGGGGATCACATCCCAAGCATGCATGGCCTAAGTGAGTCTGGAACTTTCCAGCTTTCAACTTGATTTACCCATCCAACTAGTAGAGGCCACAAGCACCTGGAATAAACAAACATAAAACTTCTCTTGAAGAGGACAATCCCATTCTAAACTCTCAGGAGACCTCAGAAATAATTTTTGAAAAGCCAACATGAGAGAGACGTCAGATATTTCTCAATAAACAAGAAAACAAGATTACCTGAATTTGAACAACATGAGTAACAGCAGAATCACAGAAAGCAGATAAGGAAGTCCCCGTAGGATTTCAGATATTGAAATGAGCACAAATAGTTTATTTTTTAAACAAATAGCAGACATGGATATATCTAGAAGGAAAAGGAAATTGTAAAGGGTGTTGTTACAGTCTTTTTTTTCCATTTTATTTTATTTTTTATTTTTATTTTTAATTAATTTATTTATTTATTTATTTATGTTTGGATGTACATCATAATATATTTCAAATTCTGTGTAGATTACAACATGTTCACCACCCAACAACTAATTATAGTCCACCCCCTCACATGTGAGCCTAATCACCCCTTTTGCCCTCCCCCCTCCCCTCTTCCCATATGGTAACCACCAATCCAATCTCCATTGCTATGTGTTTGTTTGTCGTTGTTTTTATCTTCTACTTATGAGTGAGATCATGTGACATTTGACATTCTCCCTCTGACTTATTTCACTCAGCAAAATACCCTCAAGTTTCATCCATGTTGTCACAAATGGCCGGATTTCATCATTTCTTATGGCTGAGTAGTAGTCCATCGTGTATAAATATCACATCTTCTTTATCCATTCGTCCCTTGATGGGCACCTAGGTTGCTTCCATGTCTTGGCTATTGTGATAATGCTGCAGTGAACATAGGGGTGCAAGAGTCTTTATGCCTTTGTGTTTTAAAGTTCTTTGGATAAAAACCCAGCAGTGGGATAGTTGGATCATATGGTAGATCTATCCTTAATTTTCTGAGGATACTCCATACTGCTTTCCATAGCGGCTGCACCAGTTTGCACTTGCACTGGCAGTGAACAAGGGTTCCCTTCTCTCCACATCCTCTCCAACATTTGTTGTTTCCTGTCTTGTTAATTACAGCCATTCTGACCAGAGTGAGGTGATACCTCATTGTAGTTTTGATTTGCATTTCCCGGATAGCTAATGATGTTGAGCATCTTTTCATATGCCTGTTGGCCATCCGTATATCTTCTTTGGAGAAATTTGTGTTCAGATCTTTTGCCCACTTTTTAATTGGGTTGTTGGTTTATATTACAGTCTTTACGAAGAACTAAAATTAAAACCCAGAAGATAAATTTACCTTAGCTAACTTTAAATACACAAGCAAGCCAGCCAAGATCAAACATGTCAGGCCCATATTAACAGAACTACTCAACCAAGTAATAATCATGACAGCAATAAAAACGCTACCGTTTTAAGCCACTGCATTTTGTGGGTGGTCTACTACACAAGAGCTAACTAAGACATCATACAGTTTTAATTTTCTACCCACTGTTATACCAGCCAGCTTTTATTCCCTTCCTTGGTTATTTTTCTTCACAGCACTTAGTAAACGTTTACTGACACAGTTGTTTATTATCTGAAAACAAATATTTTTACTCTTGACACATAGTAAGCACCCCAAAAAACATGTCTTGAATGAATGAGTAAAACATGAATTACTCAATATCAATACTTTAAATATATTTCTAATTATTATAAGAAGCTGTTATGCAGGAAAGAGTGTTCAACTACACTGATCAGGGATCAGGGACTACACTTGCTGGGATCTTTCCTGAAACTAAATTTCATTAACCCATGTATTTCAGAAGGAGGTGAAGAAATAATGCTGAAATCACTGGAGTTTTTCCTTATTTTCACTGAAATGGGCATGTTAATTAAATGTTTTCCAAGGGATTCAAATTACAGCACACTTAGAATCACAATTTCCTTCAGTCACGAAGTTAGACTTGGGTGCCGATTGGGATTGATTTAAAGAGAAAGTTCAGGGGCCAGCCTGGTGGCTGACTGGTTAAGTTCATGCACTCTTCTTTGGTGGCCCAGGGTTTCACCAACTGAGATCCTGGGCATGGACCGAGCACCGTTCATCAAGCCATGCTGAGGTGGCATCACACATAGCAGAACAAGGACCTACAATTAGTCTATACAACTATGTACTGGGGAGCTTTGGGGAGAAGGAGAAGAAGAAAAACAAAAAGATTGGCAACAGATGTTAGCTCAGGTGACAATCTTTAAAAAAAAAGAGGGAGAGAAAGAAAGTTGACAAATGATGAGAAAAGGCAATGGGGAACACTATCATGTGTTTCTAGAGTGACAGAGTCAAAGAATTAGAGAAATGCCTTTGTAAGAATGAGTATGACTGAAGGAAACGGAGAGAAGATAAGGATGGTACAAAGGAGACTGAGAAGGAAAGAAACTCAGTGACTTTGATCAGAAAGACTTGGCTGGAAAATAGGCCCATGGAAGGAAAAAGCAAAAGAGGGATTCTACCATCTGTGTGGAAGGTTTTGAATAGGAGAGGTCAAGTGCTTAATATTGAGATGTTCCAGAGTTTGAGGGTGATAGCAGATAAAGAAAGAAGACCAGGAGAATCAGGAATTAAAATAGAAATGTTCCAGAGTAAAAGAGAGACAGAGAAGATAGAGTTGTTCCATCAGGGTATAAATTCACTAGACACTTTTATGGAAGGTAGAGACAAACACTGACTGAATCATGTGATCAGTCCATGGGAACCATGCAGGTTCCCATGACGCAAAAACTCCTAATCTCTAAGAGATCTCTACAGCATTTTTTCTTCTATAACCTCCCACACAATCCAGATCCTGAAATCCAGATCCAGAGGTCCAGAAAAGGTCATCTGCCAGAATATTTTCCTGGGCCTTGCAATCCCTCCAAGCAATAAGTCAGGAGATACTACCTTTCAGATAGACAGAGGATTGTGCATGTTCAGGACTCTGTAGGGAGGAAGCAGCTGGTTCAGCAAAGATTCACTGACCCATGGTTCTCGGACTGAAGTTTGTGTTCAAGGCTGAAGCACTGTGGGAGGATAGCTACCATACTGCTGACAGATATCAATAGCCATATCTTCTGCCTGGAGGCTGCCGAGTGTGAGAGTGAAATCTATCCCAGATTAACTGCCACTGAATCAGTCAGGAAACCCAGATGACCTGGTAGATGCTGCATACATTAGCAGCTTAGGAGCCTGTCCTGGTTTTTGCTGGTACTGGACTAAGAAGTTGCTAACACTCTCACTAGCCCTGCAGCCAAGGGTGACCATCAGTCTTGGACACACAGCCAAGGAATCTGGAGACTGGGTCATCACGATGTCCCCACAAACACCTGCAATCACAAACGGATAATGATGATACACACACTCTTCATCACAGACACATAGAAATGCATAAATTAAAATGTGTGTTCTAATGGTATTCCATTTCAGCAAATAATTGGGTCTATTTTGGAAATAGCCTATATTTCTCACTATATCTTAGAATTAGTTTTTTTTTAAATTTCATAAGATATTACTCCAAACGGACTGAGGCACTTTTAAATTTCTCACCTGATACCCAGAGCAACAAGGACATAAGGACTTGTTTCTGCAACATCATTTTTTTGTACCTTTTTGCTTGAAGTTGCTTAGCTCACATTGCACGGCTTCTTTTATAAAACCTCAGTGGCTGATCTGGGCCTGCGGGGGCCTGTGCAAAGCATTCGGTGAGTATAGTAGCAAATGGCTTGAGCAGTGGGTTCCTCATATCAGCAATCCTGGTGAAATAATAAAACATGTTGGAGAAATACTAGAAAGTGAAAAAAGAAAGGAAGCGAGGAAGGAAGGAAGTGAGGGAGGGAAGAAGGAATAAAAAGAAAATGGGGAATGTTTCACCCAATTTTTTAAAAAATGTCAAAACTCTAAAGGCATTTTTATGCTGAAGGTGTGTAAGAGCACTGCAAACACTTGAGCTTGGTTTGAGGGCCATAGAGATAAAAGACGTGCCCAGAATTTATTCATTTATTAAGACATATGGGGCCATAATTTGAGCTAGGGGCCAGAGGGACTCTAACCTCAAATGGAGTGTCAATCAAAGAGACACTGGGACCTATCCTTTCACAACTGCTAGGAACTGAAAAGAGGGCTCTGCATTCATTGCAAAAATGGATTTAAAAAAAAGCAAACAAGAGTTCTTTGGGAGATTATGGCTGCAGGCCAACCTTTGCAAAGATTTTTACTCCATGTATGCATGGCCCATATGAGTCTAGAACTCTCCATGCTTGGAATTGGGTTAAGATATTCCTAGTGGTACAGGCTCCAAATGAAAGCCTCGCTGGAGAAGAACATCTCTATCCTAAATACTCAGGAAACCGCACAAGTAACTTTTCAAGGATCAATACCACCAAGAAATCAAGGATTCTTGGCATCCAAGAAAATAAGATAATTTGAATACAAATAAGAAAAAATGAAAATAACAAAGAACAAAGAGTTCTGCCCAGACTTGAGATTTGGAAATTAGGAAATTATGAGAGCTTATTTAAAGAAATAAATTAGAAATTTGTCATTGCATACAATAAAAAGGAAAATTAAAATAAAATAAGATTTGAAAAAGAACCAAACAAAATTTCTGAAAGTTAGAAATGGAATGACCACAATTTTAAACATCAATTATCTTAACAAAAATACCATAAACTGGGTGGCTTATAAACAACAGAAACTTATTTCTCACAATTTTTGAGGCTGGGAAGTCCAAGATTGAGGTACCAGCAGGATCAATGCGTGGTGAAAGCCCACTTCTTGGTTCATACATGGCCCTCTTCTTGCTGCGTCTTCACATGATGGAAGGGATGAAGGAATTCTCTGGGGTTTCTTTTATAAGAGTGCTAAGCCCATTCATGAGAGCTCCACCTTCATGACCTAATCACTTTCCAAAGGCCCCCATGTACTAATACCATCACATTGTGGGTTAGGATTCAGCATATGAATTTGGGGGGATGTAAACATTCAGTCTCTAGCATCAGTGGAAAAGGATTTCCACTTCCGGGCAAAATGGGGTAACAAGAATGAGATTTACATTCCCACATGTGTGAGTGTGTGTCTTTGAAAACAGTGGTTTTCAGGACACTGGACATCAGGCAATGAAGGACAGCCTGAGAAACAAGAAACAAATGAGCTGAGTCGGATGAGTGTACCAGCTTATTGTCTTGAGAGAGTTTTCAGTCTGCAGCATAAGGAGGAGGAATCAGAGAGAGCCCAGTAGACTCCCTGGTTGAGGAAACAAAGCTGAAAATCCAGAAAGACTGAAGAGGCTAAAGTTTGCAGGACAAAGTACCACAGAAGAAAAAGCTGCAGAGATAGAGAGAACTCCTTATATCTGTTGACAATACATCTAGAGTATTCAACAGACAGCTGTTTGATGCATGTTTATAAGGAAACTGCCTGATGCCAAGCAAAGAACTTTCCAAGAAAATTGGAGGTAACAATATCTGGCACTCACACAGGGACAGAAATAATGCCTGTTTCCACATGAAAACCTCATAATTCACAAGACATTGAGTAAAGTAATAAGAAGGACTTTGTCTTTCTATTGAGGATAATTAGCTCTAAAGTAAATACTGCTCTGGTCCCAACAAACAAACCCTTAAAAGCAAGACCCAAAAGAATCAAATTTTTCCAAGTAATTTAACTATGTTCCAGAACAAAGTTTAAGAATATATATATCAATTCAATGATGGCAAGCACACAACAAGGTGAAATTCGCTTGATCTTATATCCCATGAAAAATTACCAATCATGCAAAAAATCAGCAATACGAACCGTAATGAGGTGAATACTTAATCAATCTAAACCAAACCAGAACTGACACAAATGCTGGAATTAGCAGTCATGAATGTTACAAGTTATTATAACTGTATTACATATATTCAAAAGTTAGGTAGAGACATAGAAGATATTTAAAAAGAGAGTTAAAGTGAAGTACTAGAGGTGAAAACTAAGTGTGTCTGATATAAAATAGTGGATGTAATTAATCAGAGATGACAAAAACTGGTACAAATATACTGGGTGGAATTAATCAGATATGGCAGAAGAATAGATTAGTATACATGAAGACATAACAATAGAAACCATCAAACATGAAACAGAAGAAAAAGAATCCTGAAAAAGTGGCAAGTTCATTGGTGAGCCAAAGATGGCTTCAAGTGGCTAACATGCATTTAACTGAAGTTCCAAAGGAGAAGGAAGATAGGAGGCAGAAAAAATATTTGAAGAAGAAATGCCCAGAAATATTCTAAATTTGATGAAAATTATAAATGAAGAGATCCAGGAAACTCAATGAACGGCAAGCATAAGAGACATGAAGAAAAATTCACCAAAGCTTATCTTCATGATCAAATTCTTCAAAGCAAATGATAAGACGAATACCACAGTGAGAAAAAACACATTACATAGGGAGGAACAAAAATAAGGATGTCAGCAGATTTCTCTTGGTAACAAGGCAAGCCCAAAGACAGTGGAGGAACATCTTGAAAGCATTGAGAACAACTGTCAACCAAAAATTCTATACCCAGAAAAATCATATTTCAAAGAAAATATAGCATAAAGATTTCTAAAACAAAACAAACCTGAAAGAACACGTCGCCAGTAGTTCCACACTACAAGAAATACTGAAAGAAGTCCTCCCAGCAAAAGGAAATGATAGCAGATGAAAATACAAATAGCACCAGAAAAGGTAACTGCAGGGGTAAATTTATGAGATATTTTTCTTATTATTTAAATCTCTTTAAAACTTAGTTTACTATGTAGTCAAAAATTATAACAATGTATTATAGGATTTACAACATATATAAAAGTAAAATGCACGACAAAAATAGCATAAAGGTCAAGGGGTAGAAGTGGAATATATTATTGAAAGATTCTAACACTAGATAGCAAGTGATGGTAGAGTATGGTAAGTAAAGACATATACTACAAACCCCCAAATAACCACTTAAATGAAAAATCAAAGAATTATACATGATAAGCCAACAAAGAAAATTAAAGGAATCACAAGAAATACGCAAAATACTCCAAAAGTAAACAGAAAAAGAGCAAAGAAGGAAGAAAGAAGAGATGGGACAAATGGAAAATAAATAGCAAGATACAAAGAGATTAAAATTTAAAAGATTAACCATTCTAACACTAACCAAAAAAAATGGAGTGGGTATTGTAATATCAGATGGATTTAGGAGAGCAAAGAATATTACCAGGAACAAAGAAGGTCATTTTGTACTGATAAAGGGGTCAATTATTCAAAAAGACATAATACTATTAAACATTTATGTGGATACATTCACTTTTTGATTGTAGAGGTTAATTCACAGGTACATGCATATATCATATCTTGTCAAGTTGTGCACTTTAAATATGTGTAGTTTATTGCTTGTTAATTTTACTGTAATAAAACTTTTTTTAATCACACATTATTGAGCCAAGAAAGAAAAGAGAGAGAGAGAAAAGAGAATCACTCCCTTTCTTCTGCCAGAAAAGAAAAATCTTAAATTAGCATATTTACAGTTTCACGGACAATTCAACGACTGTTCAATTTCAATGCCATTGACCTAACTCTTGATTTATATGCTATTATTATCATAAGTTTCATCTCTATGTATATTTTAACTCTGCAAAGTATTATTTTTGTTTTATAAGCTGATAGACATCACACTTATGCCCATATTTTACTGCATTTCTTACAGCATCTCTACATTAGTTATCCATTGCTATGTAACAAATTGCCACAAATTTAAGCAACATAGATATTGAACATTTATGGTCTCACACAGTTCTGTGAGTCAGGAATTTGAGGATGGCTTCCCTGGCTGGTTCTGGCTCCAGGTTTCTCATCAGGCTGCTGTCAAGATGTCATCCAGAGCTGTAGTCATCAAAAGACTTGACTGCTGGCTTTCAAGGTGGCCTTTATATGTTGGTAACGGAAAGTAGGAAGAAAAAACTCCCTAAGAAGTTGTGACGGTAGATCAATTCCCGCATGGTTTCACATCCCAAGCATACATGGCCTAAGTGAGTCTGGAACTTTCCAACTTTGAACTTGATTTAGCCCATTCAACTAGTAGAGCCCCCAAGCACCTGGAATAAAGAAACACAAAACTTCTCTTGAGGAGG
This sequence comes from Equus quagga, assembly GCF_021613505.1. Lineage (NCBI taxonomy): Eukaryota > Metazoa > Chordata > Mammalia > Perissodactyla > Equidae > Equus > Equus quagga. The sequence continues at coordinate 65,259,913 of NC_060271.1, forward strand.
ATACATCCATTCTAAACTCTCAGGAGACTTCTCAAATAATTTTTGAAGGGCCAACATGAGCAAGATGTCAGAGGTTTCTTGAAATAAAAGAAAATGAGACTGCCTGAACATGAACAACATGTGTAACAACAGAATCACAGAAAGGAGACAAGAAAGTACCCATAGGATTTCAGATTTTGAAATTAGCATAAATAGCTTATTTTTTTAAAAAAATGAATAACAAATATGGATATATCTAGAGGGAAAAGGACACTATAAATGGTGATATTACAGTCTTTAAGAAGAACCAAACTAAAACCCAGAACAGCCAACACAGTACTGAAGAAGAACAAAGTCAAAGGACTGACACTACCTGACTTCAAGACCTACTGTAAAGTTACAGTAAATGAGACAACTTGACAATGGTGAAAGAGTAGACAAATACAGATCAATTGAACATAACAGAGAGCCCAGAAATAGACCTACACAAATAGGGTTAACCGATCTTTGACAAAGCGGCAAAGGCAATTCAATGGAAAAAAAGAGCTTTTTCAGCAAATGGTGCTGAAACAACTGGACATCCACATAAAAAAAGAAAAAGAAATCTTAGCACAGACTTTACTCAAAATGGATCATAAACCTAAATGTAAATCAAAACTTTAAAGCTCCTGGAAGATAATATAGGAGGAAATTTAATTGACCTTGAGTTTAGTGATGACTTCTTAGATATAACACCAAAAGCACAATCCATGAAAGAAAAAATGTATATGTGGAACTTCATTAAAATTAGTAACTTCTGGGGGCCAGACCAGTGGTGCAGTGGTTAAGTTAACACATTCCACTTCAGCAGCCCAGGGTTCACCTGTTTGCATCCTGGGTGCAGACCTACACACCACTTGTCAAGCCATGCTGTGGCAGGCGTCCCACATATAAAGTAGAGGAAGATGGGCATAGACGTTAGCTCAGGGCCAGTCTTGGTCAGCAAAAAGAAGAGTATTGGTGACAAATGTTAGCTCAGGGCTAATCTTCCTCAAAATAATAAAAAAAAAATTAAAAAGAAAACTAGTAACTTCTGCCCCGTGAAAGATACTGTTAAGAGAATGAGAAGCAAGCCACAGATTGAAAGAAAATATTTTCAAAATACATATTCTAATATAAGAGTAGTATCCAAAATATCCAAATAGCCTTAAAAGTCACAGTTGAAAATGAACAATCCAGTTAAAAGAGCCAAAATATCAGAAAAGACATTTCACCAAAGAATACATACAGATGGCAAATAAGCATATGAAAACATGCTCCACATCACATGTCATTAAGGAATTGCAAATTAAAACAATGACATAGCACTCCACACCTATTAGAATGACCAAAATCCAAAACACTGACAATACCAAATGCTAGTGAGGATGTGGAACAACAGGAACACTTATCATTTCTATGTGGAATCTGAAAAAGCCAAAGTCATAGAAACAGAGATAGAAAGTTGGTCACCAGGGACTGGGGGTGGGACAAATGAGGAGATGCTGGACAAAGAGTACACACTTTCAGTTATAAGATGAAAAAGTCCTGGGGATCTAATGTGCAGTTTGATGATTATGGTTTATAACACTGTATTATATACTTAAAAGTTACTATAAGGGTATATCTTAAATATTTTCACCACAAACAGTCATGGTAATTATGTGACATGATGGTGATGTTAGCTAACACTGTGGTAGTAATCCTTTTGCAATATATGTGTGTCAAATCAACATGTTGTACACCTTAGACTAACACAATGTTATATGTCATTTACATCTCAATAAATCTGGGGGAAAATGCTAGTAACAAAACAATGTATACAAATATATGATATGATTTGCATTTCCCTAATAATTAGTGAGGTTGAACATCTTTTCATTTGCCTGTTGCCCATCTGTATATCTTCCTCGGAAAAACGACTGTTCAGATCCTCTGCCCGTTTTGTCGAGCTGTTCATCTTTTTGTTGTTGAGTTGAATGTTCCTTAAATATTTTGGATATTAACCCCTTATCGGATATATGGTTTTCAAACATTTTCTCCCAGTTGGTGGGTTGTCTTTTCATTTCGTTGATGGTTTCCTTTACCATACAGAAGCTTTTTAGTTTCATGTGTTCCCATTTGTTTATTTCTTCTTTGGTTAACCTTCATGAGGAGACATGATATTCAAAAAGATACTGCTAAGACCAATGTCAAAGAGCATACTACCTATGATTTCTTCCAGGAGTTTTATGTTTTCAGGTCTTACATTCAAGTCTTTCATCCATTTTGAGCTAATTTCTGCGCATGGTATAAGAAAATAGTCTACTGTCATTCTTTTGCATGTGGCTTTCTAGTTTTCCCAACATCATTTATTGAAGAAACTTTCCCTTCTCCATTGTATGGTCTTGGCTCTGTAGTCGAAAATTGGCTCTCCATAGATGGATGGGTTTATTTCTGGGTTCTCAGTTCAGTTTCATTGATCTGTGTGTCTGTTTTTCTGCAGGTACCATGCTATTTTGACTACTGTAGCATTGTAGTATATTTTGAAATAAGGGAGTGTGGTACCTCCATCTTTGCTCTTTTGTCTCAGGATTGCTTTGGCTATTCTGGGTCTTTTGACTCCATTTGTATATAGTACCATACCAAGCAAAGCTTTATGGTTTAGAGATCTAGAATGTAAAATGCAGGAAATGACCACTACAAATATTGGAGATAGGGTTTAATTTTGAGCGGAAGGAAAGGTTATGGTTATTAAAGGACACATGGGATTTCAGGGAAGCAGGAGGCCAGAAAAATACTAGATATTGATGATATCTTGAGGAGTACTAAAATATTAGTCAATAAAAAATGTACATATGTGTATGTTGTGCACATATTGGTGTTATATTAATAATAAACTTTTAAATATATTTATTATAATATAATCTCACAATTTTATTGATATATACTAAAAATTATATCCACAAAGTACCTGTCACAGTACTTGCCATAGACTGGTCAATTAATATTTGTTGAATAAGTGAATAAATAAAAAAGAAAATGAATAGCAGAAAGCATTAATTGTATTAAAGTTCATATCGTTGGCTAGAAGAGTACGTCTTGCATCAATTGATACATCCAATTCAGACTTCTCTTTCAAATTCCAAAATGTTAAATTTATTCTTGGATATCTCAAGGACACCCTAAACTTAGCATCTTTAGTATATAAATCACTATCGTCTCCCCCTCTACATCTCAATCGGCCAAACCGCATCCTAAGAAAGGGGACACCATGCATCTTGAGTAAACTACAAACATTGGAGATATCTGTGACACTGATTTTTACCTCAATCCTCATAGCCAATTTTACATAATACATATTCGCAAATCCATCCACTTCTTTCCATCTTCAGAGTCATGGCCTTAGACGAAGCCATGAGCATCTCTCTTCTGGATTCCTAAAATAGATTCCTAACTTCTGTTCTTGCATCTATTCTTGTCTCACTCCAAAATGTTCTCCACTGAAACAAGAATGATCTTTTTCAAAGGCAAATTTGATCATGTCATCTCTTTGCCTAAAAGACTTCCAAATCTTGCTATCCTGCATAGGATAAACAAAAAAGACACTTAGAATTCCCTTCCGGATGGCCTCATATATACATCTCCTACCTCAAAATCTGCATTTTTGTAGCATTCTTTTACCAATGTGTATATCCCTACCACATAAACTCCTGAGAGTATGGATCATGTCTTTCATTGGTCACCACAATTATTATAACACTAGTACTCAGAAAAGTACCTGGAATATAGTTGATCTTCAGTTAGCATTTGTTTAAGAAATGCATGAATGAAAAAAAAATAAAGGAAAGAAAACAGCAAGTCTATCAAGTTTACTTTCAATTGTAACATAATCTTAAGCAATATACTAATGAGATGTTTTTTGCAACCCTATAAATTGTTCTAAATTTTGATAGAAGTGTAAAGAGTTTAGTACAAATATAAATATTTTGTGGGAAAGAAACTTTGACGAAGACATAATGCTGTCAAATATGGAAACATTTTTATCAGTCCGGGCATTTGATTAGAAACAACAGAAACCAACCGGGTCTAACCTAAGCACAAAAGGAAATGACTGAACCTTATTATATGACTTACAGATTTGATGGGAAGTTCTGGTAACATGCTATAGAAAAGGCATGGGAGTTAGATGGCATAACTGTCCAAGAAAAATCACAGAAAGAGATTTTATATGACACCACTGCCACCACAGATGGGCAGTGGCAGTCCTACTGGTACCACCACTGCTCTACACCAGACATGGCACATTGGATGTTGGAGGCCTCTACTGCTGCCATCTTGGGAGATCGCTCTATTTGCAAACATTTTAGACTCTATGAGTTGAGCGTTAAAACAATTTCCACATGTACACTTCAACAAATGCTTCATCATGAATATATTTCTGTTTCTAGCAACTGTACTAGGGATGCTAAAACATAACTAATTTCATCTTAGTTTTGGCAAAGAATCTAAGAGCAAATGCTTAGGCACCAATTACTGTTATTTAAAAAGTAAGGAAAGCACAGCTTACAAGATTTTTAAACACAAGCCTGTGCTCTATGAATTTCACATCATACTCTTTGGTTCTTTACATGTGTTCCTCCAGCCCCTACGACATCCTGAGAGGGTGATCTGAGCCACATAAACAGAGCCATATCTGGGGGATAGAGCTTGAGCAACATCAAGCAGAAAGAGAAGTTGCAAGGTGATGTCACCAGCCCAGATCCTCAGGTTCTTGCTGTACCATGTTTCAGATGAGAGAATATTTACAAACACAGAAATGAAATTTTCCCTCCAAAGTAATCCTCCTCTTCAGAAAGACCCATAATCTTAAAATTGGATATAAAATAAAGGCTACAAGCAACATACACTTGTCCACCTGTCACAGAAACTACATTTCAGCTTGATTTTTTCGTCTATCCCTGAGTTACACAGCATCTCTGGATCAGCCCCATGTGCCTCTGATTGCAGGTTCCAGTGGGTAGATTGTGCTCTCTCAGGCTGCAGAGTCCTTGCCTGTCTCCCCAGGAAAGAGAGTCTCTATCAGCTGCAGAGCCACGGAAAGCCTCCTCTATGTGGATGTCAGGCATTACTTAGCGTGGTACCAGTACAGACCTAGGTAGCCCCCCAAGGCCCTCATTTACCATGCTTCCACTCGAGTTAACAGCATGCTCACCGGGTTCAGTGGCAGTGGGTCTGGGACAGACTTCACTCCTATCATCAGCAGCCTGGAAGCTAAAGATAGTACAACTAATTACTGTTTTTCAACCTCAAGATGTATTCTCATAACAACATGACCCCAAATATAAACCTTCCTACCAGGGCAAGGGAGATAGGTGTCCAGCTACTTTTCACTTTCTAGCTACTTGTACAAATATAGGATTATTTTTTATTGTTTGTTTGATTTGGTTTGGTTTGGTTTGTTGGGGGAAAAAAGAGTTGGAATGGTATAGTTTAAAAATCTTCAGCTGGGACTCCTCTTATTCCAAAAGAGAGTGAGTCTCCTTCTCTATATTTCCATCCACTTCCTTTAAATTTTATTTCAGCCCTAACTCTGAGTCTCAGTGTGAAGTCATGCAGCCCAATGTAGTCCCCTCCACTCAGATCCCAAACATGTTCCCCAGATAGAACCTCCTCCCTAGGCAAGTTTGTAGTCACTGTCCACTGAGCATCCCTATTTCCCTACTTGCCATTTAACTTTGATTCCAGAGAAAACATCCCAGGAATGAGAAAACACTAGATCTCTGCCTATCCTTGTGATAGAACCAATGCAAATTATACTTTTCCCAATATGTTTTGTTTGTTTATTTTGGATGAGGAAGATTGGCCCTAAACTAAGTCTGTGCAAATCTTCCTCTATATTTTTTACGTGGTATGCTGCCACAGCATGGCTTGATGAGCAGTGTGCAGGTCCTCGCCAGGCTCTGGGCCCACGAACAATAGGCTTCCAAAGCAGAGTGCACAAATTTAACCACTGCACCAATGGGCAGGTCACCCCCCCAATACGTTTTTACCATTAAAAAAAAAAAGACTCCTAGTCAAAACTGAGAAGTGAAGAACAGTTTCCTTTTATAATTAGAAAAGTTTTTAAGTTTGAAAACAACTGTAAAGCAAAATTTAGAGAGCAGCAAACAAATACATGGAAGACTTGAGGGATGAAAGACTCATTCCTAACTAGCAGGACTTTAAAAATCTCCCCAACTCACACGCCTTCCCAACCACTGATAAGATCTAGAGTTTCCATCTCTTCTGAATACTCTCTTAGCTTGTGTGCTCTTTAGCCTTCTGGTCTCCCCTGAGTACAGTGCTTCCTCTGCAGCCTTCTCAAGGAGTTCCTGTTGCCCACTTTGTTTGCCACTTCTAGATCTCTTCCATACCTCCTACCTAAAAAATAAAATAATAAAAACAATCTTTGAATTCTGTGTAGGTAGACTACATGACCCAGTATCGTTCCTTATTGCAGTCATCTACCAGCTCCAAGGCCTCTTCTCATTTGGGGGATATTTTTGTTCCTGGCTCACAGACACTCTCTTCAAATCCAAGCCTGTCACTATTCCTGGTAATTTCAATAAACTCATATATAATCCTTCCATTATACTGATCAGTCAGTTCTTTGATTGAATCTCCTGCAATTGTCTCTTCTTTACTCAGTCTTGATCACTCACTTCCATGACCATGTCTTAGATGTGGCATTAGAAAATAATTGCAACTTCTTTATCACCAAAATGTTAAACACTTCACTCTTGACCAATTCTAAGAGCTCTCTCCATCTGGTATGCCATTGCCAATAATTTCTAGCCTTCATCAGGACCTGAAATCTGTAGGGAAACTAATCTTGTGTTTCAATGGAAAATTAGGCATATCTATAACATACCTTTCTGGGTTATCAGAGTCTACCCCTGTTTACTGTCTTTGAAATGTTTTGTAACTCTTTATAAATTGTAGGTAACTGATAGATACCTGAATTCTGTCCTGTCTAGTAGAGATTTAATTGACTTTCTTTTTTTTTTTGTTTTTGAGGAATATTAGCCCTGAGCTAACATCTGTTGCCAACCTTCCTCATTTTACTGAGGAAGACTGGCCCTGAGCTAACATCCATGCCCATCTTCCTCTACTTTATATGTGGGACGCCTACCACAGCATGGCTTGCCAAGAGGTGCCATGTCTGCACCCGGGATCTGAACTGACAAACCCAGACCGCCAAAGCAGAACTTTGCAATTGACCACTGAGGCCCTAACTGACTTCCTTACCACCACTTGGAAAAACCACTTCGTTTGTCTCTATTTGCAATTCTTTCTATTACTTCATATATATCCATGCTGTTTTGACTTTTCCCTTGAGCCAAATACATCTTCCTATCTCACTCATATCATGTGAGTAAAATAAATTATTTTACGCATGTTTATTGTTATTATTTATCCATGAGAGTCAAAATTTTACTGTTCTTTGAAAATCATCTTTTGACAAATCTGTTGACTTTTCTACATTTTGTCTGTCCCTAAGCCCCTCATATTCTCATTTCCCTCCTTACTCACCTTAAATTCCGTGATCCTTATTTATAATGACTCCCTTATACACAAGAAGTCCCTTGGTCTTCTATTGTTTCGTTACATACAGCAAAATCCCAAATCTCTATGTGCCTTCTCCCACATTTCTGATATGACTGGACAAAAACACAATAATTCTGACATCTCACTTCAGATTCATAACCATGAACTTCCTGAGGACCCCAAATACTGCACTGCTATCACGTTTCATTTCCCTGGTTGATTCAGTTTTCACTCTTTCTCTTTCCTTCTTTACTTCAAGTTCTAACATCTCTACTCCATCCTAACTGTAAGCCAATTACCCCATTTCCTGTTTCCGAGGTAAAGAGATGCAATCAGAAGAGAACTTGCACTGGTCCCTCCCATAGGTTCTTCTGGTCCCCTGGCATCTATATTGCCACATTCTACTTTCCTTCCTGTTACTGTAGAGGAGCAGACAACCCTCCCATCTGAGGACACTTCCTCTGATCCCATAGCTCTTCCCTTTAACAGCATTGCTTGACATTTCTCCCTCTTTCCTGAATTATCAGTATTCTCTCTTTAGCACTATTCCTGTCAGCATGCAAAATCTTTTGTAAAAACTCTTTGACCTCACATCTCTCTCCAGTCGTGGCCAGCTTCATCTTCTGTTTACTGTAAAGCTCATTGAAACAGCTAATACAGTCATCACTTTCAAACCTTCTATTCTCTTTCTTTCTTTAGCTTCCTCCATTCAAGATATTACGCACACCATCTCACTGAAACTGTTCTGCTCAAGGTCACTAGTAACTTCTATATTGCCAAATTCAATGCTCACATCCCAGTGCTCACCTCACTAGACCCATCAGCAGCATTTAGCATGTTGACACATCCTCCCTCTTGATGCACCTTTTTCTCTGAGCTCCAGGACATCAGACTATCTTGCTTGTCTTCCAACCCACTGTTCCTTCTCAGACTCCTTGACTGCTTCTTGCTCATCTCTCCTGCTTCAGGCTCAGTCACTGGGCATCTAATCAAGTCAACACTTATCCCATTGTAACAAGTTACAAGATTTCAATCTCCAGTCCAGTTCTCTCCCCTGAACTCTAGACTCATATATCCAATGGTCTACTTTGCAACCACACTTGAAGGTTTAACACACATCTCAAACTTAAAATGTCCAGAACCAAATTCCTGCTCTTCCACCCCAAATCTACTCTCACCACAGTTATCTCTATCTAAATAAATGACAACTCCATTGTTCTGGTATTCAGAAAATAACCTTGCAGTCCCCAGATCTCTCTTTCTCTCACACTCCTTGTCAAAACCATCAGTATTATTATCTCTATCCTCAAAATATAACACTTCTCGCCACCTCTACTGCTATTGCCATAGACCAAACCTGTCATCCTCTCTAGCCTGGACGATAGCAATGGCCAGAAAACAGAGAGATCCTCTACAACTACATATCAAATCATGTCCTCCTCTGTCCAAAACTGTCCCCTTACCATACCCTTCAAGATACAACTCAAATCATAGAGAAGTCTCCTAAATCCTATACAATGTGGCAACTTCATTACTTATTTGATCTTATTTCCACTACTGTCCCCTTTTCACACTCCATTTTAGCAACATGGCTTCCCTCTATTTTTCCAACATGCTGATCACATTTCTGCCTTAGAAATTTGCTGTGTCCTCTAACTAAAACTCTATTGCCTGGAGATATTTCTATGGCTTATTACCTCACCACATCAAGACTTTGAATAAGTCATATCTTCTCAGCCTCGCGTTCTCCATGACCAACTATAGTTGATTGATTGCATTGATATAGATTGATTGCAAAAACAGATCCCCTGTTCTTAAGGGAGATCCTCCATGTCTTCTTTTATCTATTCTTTTTGCAGTATAACTCTGTATTTCCTCTTATCAAGAGGTAGAGGCTATTTACCCTCTCCTTCAATAGGATCAATTGCATTGATCATTAGAATGCATCAAATGGGACATTGTGACAGTGCTGAGTCTAGGCTTCAAGGTGCCTTATGTGGTTTTACTTTCTGTCTTGGGACTCTACCAACGGCCATAGGAAGTTGAGACTAGTCAGCCGGTTGATGAGAGACATGAGGTCATCACCCAGACAACCCCAGCTGATGGTCAGCCAACTACAGAAATGTGAAAGAGATGAAAGAAACATGAGCCCTTCCATACTAACTAGCACGAGTTGACCTGTCAGTTGACTTCAAACACACAAACAAGCCAGCCAAGATCAATCAAGTCTGGCCCATATTAACAGAACTACTCAGATGACCCATAAACATAACAACAATAAAAATGCTACCATTTTAAGCCACTCCATTTTCTGAGTGGTTTATTCCATGACAATAGCTAAATACTACATCATCCAGTTTTAAGTTTCGACTCACTGTTACCCCTTATGCTTTTACGCTTTCCTTGCTTTAGTTTTCTTCATAGCACTTAAAAAGGGACAGAGTAAATATATACTAAAGCAATTGTTTCTTGTCTGGCTCACCCAACCAGAACCAAAGCAGATATTATTGCACTTGATACATAGTAAGCACTGGAAAAATATATCTTGAATGAGTGAATGACATGTATTCCTCAATGCCAATACTTTAAACATATTTCTAATTATTATAAGAAGCTGTTATGAAGGTAAGAGTGCTCAGAGTACATAGATCAGATTTGCTGGGATCATTTGTGAAGCTAAATTTCATTAACCCATGTTTTTCAGAAGGAGGTGAAGACTCATTTTTTCCACTTTTACACTGAAACGAGCAGGTTAACTAAATGTTGTCCAAGGGACTCAAGTTATAGCACCCCTAGAGCCATGATTCCCTTCAGTAACAAAGTTAGCCTTGAGTGCCCATTGAGATGGATTTAAAGAGAAAGTTGACATATGATGAGAAAAGGTAATAGAGAACAATATATATTTCTAGAGTGACAGAGTTAAAGAACTAGAGAATTGCCTTTGTAAGAATCAGTACAATGGAGGAATTGGAGAGAAGATTAAATGGTGGTACAAAAGGAGAAAGAGTAGGAAAGCAACTTCAGTGACAGTGACCATAAAAGCTTAGCTGGAATACAGCATCCAAGGAAAAGAAAAGAAGCAGGAGATGGATACTATCTTCTTTGTGGAAGATTTTGAATAAGAAGCGTCAAGCATTTAGTAGTGGGATGGTCCAGATTTAGAAGGTAATGGCAGATAAAGAAGGGAGACCAGGAGAATCAAGAATTAAAATACAAATATTGCAGAGTCAAGGAGACACAGAGAAGTGAGAATTGATCGATCAGAGAGTAAGATTCACTGAAACATTCTCCAGAGGGTAGAGACAAACCTTATTGGCTCAGTCATGCAATCAGTCCATGAGAAACGTGCAGGTGCCTGTGAAACAAAGCCCCAGATCTCTAAGAGATCTTTACAGCTTTTTTTCCCAAGGATCTCCTACAAAAAAGCATCCATAAAAAGCAAACTTCCTTAATTTTCTCCTGGGCCCAAAAATCCTTCAAGGAATAAGTCAGGAGATAAGATTTCTCAGGTAGAGAGAGGAATGTACAGGTTCACGGCCGTGTTGGGAGGAAGAAGCTGGTGAAGAAAAGACTCACAGACCCATGGTTTGGGGAGGAGGTTTCTGTTCGAGGCTGAAGCACTGTGGGAGGAGCACTATTATACTGCTGACAGTAATAAATGGCCAGATCTTCAGCCTGGAGGCTGCTGATGGTGAGAGTGAAATCTGTCCCAGATCCACTGCCACTGAATCGGTCGGGGACCCCAGACGCTCTGCTGGATGCACTGTAGATGAGCTGCTTAGGAGCCTGTCCTGGTTTCTGCTGGTACCAAGCTAAGTAGCTGCTAACACTCTGACTGGCCTTGCACTTCATCTCGACTCTCTGTCCTAGAGACACTGCCAAGGAGCCTGGAGACTGCGTCATCACGAGGTCCCCACAGGCACCTGCAATCACAAATGGATAATGATGATACACACACTTTATCATAGACACATTGAAGTATGTAATTTAAAATGTGCTTTCTAATGGCATTACAGGTCAGCACATAATTGGGTCTATTTTGGAAATACCTAGTATTTCCTAGTATATCTTAAAGTTGTTTTTTTAATTCTAAAATGCTATTACTCCAAAAGCACTGAGACTTATAAATTTCTCACCTGAGACCCAGAGAAACACCGACAAGAGGACCTGTGTCTGTGACATCATCTTGCTGCCCCTGCCTGCATGTTGAACCTCAGCCCACACTGCAAAGACCTTTTATAAAACCTGAACAGCTGATCTGGGCCTGCAGGGGTCTATGCAAAACCCTCAATGAGCACAGAAGCAACTTGCATGTGCAGTGGGCTGTGAAAGCATCTAATGCAAATCAAGAGCCAAAAATATCATCACCAAAAATGTGGTTGTATGACCAGAAGACCCAGAAGTCTACTTAGAAGCTCTAAAACTACAAACTGCTAGATGATCTGATGAAGAGTTTCTATTTTAAAGTCAAAATTATTTTCAAATGCGTTCAGTTTCCAGAAATTATGGGCAAGGTTCCCGATATGAACAATCCTGGTGGAATAATAAAACAGCCAGAAAAAAACTAAAAAGTGAGAAAAGAAAGGAAGAGCAGGAAAGAGGGAGGGGAAAGGGAAGGAAAGACTGAAGGAAGGAAGGAAGCAAAGTAATAAGAAAGAGACAGAAGGACGGAGGGACCAATGGAGGTAGTGAGGGAGGGAAGAAGGGTCCAAAGAAACAATGGGGAACTTTTGGCCCAATTTTGTAAAAGAATCTATGACCAGCAAATGAGCTCTGAAGACATTTTTATCCTAAAGGTATGTAAGTACACTGGAAACACATGAGCATGGATTTAGGGGACATACAAAGGCCAGAGAGATAGAAAACAGGCCCAGAAATTACTCATTTGCAAACGCATGTGGAGCCCTAATTTGAGCTAGGGGCAAGAGGGACTCTAATCTCAGATGAACTGTCAACCAAAGAGAAACTGGAACCTATCCTTCCCACAACTGCTAGAAACCGAATAGAGGCCTCTGCATTCATTGCAACAGTAGACAGAAAAAGACAAACAAGATATCCTTAGGAAGTTATGGTTCCAGTATCCTTTGCAAGGATTTTTACTCCACATCTGCATGGCTTATATTGGTTTGGGAGTCTCCAACCTTGGAATCGTGTTAAGATATTCCTACTGATACAGGCCCCAAATGAAAGCTGCTCTGGAGAAGGTCCTATCATTCCAAAGTCCTCAGGAAACCTCATAAATATGTTTTTTTTCTAATTTTTTTTCGGATGTACATCATATTTCAAATTCTGTATACATTACATCATGTTCACCACCTGAACACTAATTATAGTCCACCCCCTCACATGTGAGCCTAATCACCCCTTTTGCCCTCCCCCCCTTCCCCAATGGTAACCACCAGTCCAATCTCCAATGCTATGTTTTTTATTTTTGTCGTTTTTATCTTCTACTTATGAGTGAAATCACATGGTATTTGACTTTCTCCCTCTGACTTATTTCACTCAGCATAATACCCTCAAGGTCCATCCATGTTGTCACAAATGGCCGGATTTCGTCATTTTTTATGGCTGAGTAGCAGTCCATCGTGTAAAAATACCACATCTTCTTTATCCATTCGTCCTTTGATGGGCACCTAGGTTGCTTCCATGTCTTGGCTATTGTGTATAATGCCGCAATGAACATAGGGGTGCAAGTATCTTTATGCCTTTGTGTTTTCAAGTTCTTTCGATAAATACCCAGCAGTGGGATAGCTGGATCATATGGTAGATCTATCCTTAATTTTCTGAGGATACTCCATACTGCTTTCCATAGTGGCTGAACCAGTTTGCACTGCCATTAGCAGTGAATAAGGATTCCCTTCTCTCCACACCCTCTCCAACATTTGTCGTTTCCTGTCTTGTTAATTATAGCCATTCTAACCGGAGTGAGGTGATAGCTCATTGTAGTTTTGATTTGCATTTCCCTGATAGCTAACGATGTTGAGCATCTTTTCATATGCCTGTTGGCCATCCGTATATCTTCTTTGGAGAAATCTCTGTTCAGATCTTTTGCCCATTTTCTAATTGGATTGTTGTTTTTTTGTTGTTGAGCCGTATGAGTTCATCATATATTTTGGATATTAACCCTTTATCTGATATATGGTTTGCAAATATCTTCTCCCAATTGTTAGGTTGTCTTTTCATTTTGTTGATAGTTTCCTTTGCTGTGCAGAAGCTTTTTAGTTTGATGTAGTCCCATTTGTTCATTTTTTCTTTTGTTTCCCTTGCCCGGTCAGACATGGGACTTGAAAACATGCGGCTCAGACCAATGTCATAGAGCGTACTGCCTATGTTTTCTTCTAGAAGTCTCATAGTTTCAGGTCTTACATTCAAGTCTTTAATCCATTTTGAGTTGATTTTTGTGCATGGTGTAAGGGAATGCTCTACTTTCATTCTTTTGCATGTGGCTGTCCAGTTTTCCCAATATCATTTATTGAAGAGACTCTCCTTTCTCCATCGTATGCTCTTTGCTCCCTTGTCAAATATTAGCTGTCCATAGACGTGTGGGTTTACTTCTGGGCTCTCAATTTTTTTAAGGATCAAACATTCAGTCTGTAGCATCGATAGAAGAGGGCTTCCACTTCCAGGGAAAATTGGGTAAAAAGGCAGACATTTACATTCCTGGATGTGTGTGTGTTTGTGTGTGTCTGTATCTTTGTAACAGATTATTTTCAAGACACTGGACATCACACAATGAAGGACAGTCTGAGAGACAGGGAACAAATGAGCTGAGTTCTATGATTGTACCAGCTTATTGCCTTGAAAGAAGTTTCAGGCTGCAGCACAAGGAGCAGGAACTAGGCAGAGCCCAGTGGGCTCTCTGGTTGAGGAAACAAAGCTGAAAGTCCAGAAAGGCTGAAGTAGCTAAAGTTTGCAGGACAAAATGCTGAAGAAGAAAGAGCTGCAGAGATAGAGAGAACTCCCTATATCTGTTGATAGTTATCTAGAATATTCAACAGAGAGCTGATTGGTGCATGTCTATGAGGGAAATGCCTGAGGCTGAGCAACGAACCTCCAAGGAAATTGGAGGTAACAGCACCTGGCACTCACATAGGGACAGGAACAGGGTCTGGTTCCACCAGCCAGACTTGTAAACCTCAAAATTCCCAGGGTATTCAGTAAAGTATTCAGAAGGACTTTGTCTTTGTAGTGGGAATAATTAGTTCCAGATGAAATATGGTTCTAGTCCCAAGAAACAAACCATAAAAGCAAGACCCAAAACAATCAAACTATTTCCAATAATCTAGCTATGTCCTAGAACAAAGCTTAAGGATATTTATTGCAAGACAATGATGTCCACCACCAAACAAAGTAAAATTCACTAAGCCTTGTATCCAATGAAAGGTTAGCAGTTATGCAAAACAGCAGGAATATGACCCATAAAGAGGAGAAGATTTAATCATTTAAACTACTCAGATCTGACACGAATGTTAGAATTAGCAGGAAAGAACATTAAAAGTTTTTATAATTGTATTATAGATGTTCAAAAGTTAAGTAGAGGCATAGAAGTCATTAAGAAAAAGAGTTAAAGTGAACTGATAGAGATGAAAACTACAGCATGTCTGATATAGAAACTGAATGGAATTAATCAGAGATGAGAAAAGGTGATATTGAAAAACTGAGTAGAATTAATCAGAGATGACAGAAGGAGAGATAAGTAAACAGGAGACATAACAATAGAAACTATTCAATAGGAAACAGAAGAAAAAGTCTGAAAGAATGGCAAGTTCATCACTGAGCTATAGGACAGCTTCAAGTGGATAACATACACGTAATTGGAGTCCTAAAGGAGAAGGAATGTCAGAAACAGGAAAAATACTAGAAGAAATAATAGCCAAAAATCTTTCAAATTTGAAGAAAATTATAAATGACCAGATCCAGGAAACTCAAGGAATTGCAAGCTGAAGAAAAATGCACCAAAGCTTATTATCATAATCACATTATTCAGAGCCATGATAACAATATCTTGAAAGCAGCGAGAGAAAAAAAAATATTACATACAAACATAAGGATGTTGGCAGATTTGGGAGACAGTGGAACAACATCTTGGAAGTATTGAAATAAAGCATCAACCAAAAATCTATACCCATAAAAATGATATCTCAAAGGCAAATATGGAATAAAAACTTTTAAAACACAGCAAATCTGAAAGAATACATCACTAATAGTTCTGCACTACAAGCAATACTGAAAGAAGTCCTCCAGGAAAAAGGAAAACAATAGCAGATGAAAATATAAATAGCACTGGAAAAAGTAACAGCATGGGTAAATTTACAAAATTTTTTCTTGTGACTTAAATCTATTTGAAAATTAGTTGACTATATAATCAAACATTATGGCAAAGTATTGTGGGATTTATAACCCATATGAAAATGAAATGCATGATAATATCATAAATTTCAGTGGATTAGAAATGGAATATAGTATTGAAATTCTAACACTAGACAGGAAGTGAGAGTACTTTATGGTAATTAAAGATATGTACTACAAACCCCAAAGCAACCGCTAATAAAAGATAAAGAATTAAATATTATAAGCAAACAAAGGAAATAAAAAGGAATCATAGGAAATAATTCATCCAAAAGTAAAGAGAAAAAGAGGAAGAAAACACAGATGGGATGAATACAAAACAAATAGAAAGATACAAAACAGATTAAAATTTAAAAGATTAGGAGTGACGTCAGCATCATCTCAGAGTGTACTCGCCCAGGACACTCTCCCCTCCAACATACAATGAAAAGGGGCAACCATACTTCAACAGAAGATATCCTAAGAATACAAAAACCTCAGAGAGACATGCAGCCACATGATGGAGGGCAGAGAGGCTGGAGCCCCTCTTGCACAGAGCTGGAACAGGGTAAGAGACAATTTTGCTCCTCCCCTAAAGACTGCGAACCCTGCCATGGGAGGATCTGTGAGGGAGGGAGCCGTGGAAGGGTCACGCATCCACGGGATCACCCAGGACTCCCTAGCGCCCTTGCAGCCTAAAGGGAAGCCCTCTAATGGGGCAAAAGCTTTCGTGCAGGATGACCTCATCAAGCCAAGACCCCAGGAGACCAGATAGCAAGAGCTGATCGAGAAACCCCGGACTCCACACAGGAGAAAGCTCCCCTCCCCCAACCCCAGTCGCGCCATCTCCACTGAAGGCAGAGGGCTCAGAATACATGGCTCTTGACCCCCACCTGGTGGCGATAGGCTGTAACTGCAACTGAATAATATCATAAGAAAGAGCTGACCTTCTAACATCAGACACTACATCGAATCTCCAGACCAGAGAGAAAATGACAAGCACCCAGAACTCAGTCCTGAGGACACAGAAATATGTAAGCTAAACAACAATGAATTCGAAATAGTTATCATCAAAAAACTCAATGAGGTAAAAGAGAATATAGAGAAAGAATTCAATGAGTTCAGGAGGACTTCACAAAAGAGATTTAAACTATAAAGAAGAATCAATCAGAAATGTTAGAGGTGAAAGACACAATGGAAGAGATAAAACAAAATACAGATTCCCTGAAAGCTCGTGTGGACACCATAGAGGAATGAATCAGCATAATCAAAGATAGACATGTTGAAATGCTCCAGACAGAGGAGGAGAGAGAACTAAGACTAAAAGGAAATGAGGAAAGTCTCCAAGAAATATCTGACTCAATGAGGAAATGTGACATAAGAATTACGGGTATTCAAGAAGGTGAAGAGAAGGAAAATGGAGCAGAAAGCATGTTCAAAGAAATAATAGCTGAGAACTTCCCAAATCTAAGCAAAGAGAGGGAAATATGTGTGGATGAACCTTCCAGATCTCCTAGATTTATCAATGTAAAAAGATCTACCACAAGGCAGATAGTAGTAAAAGTGGCAAAAATAAATGACAAAGAAAGAATACTCAGGGCAGCAAGGCAGAAGAAAATAACCTACAAAGGAACCACTATCAGGCTTTCAGAGGATTTCTCTGCAGAAACCTTACAAGCTAGGAGAGAATGGAATGACATATTCAAAACTTTAAAAGACAAGAATCTTCAGCCAAGAATACTCTATCCAGCAAAAATATCCTTCAGAGGGGCTGGCCCTGTGGCCGAGTGGTTAAGTTCGCGTGCTTCGCTGCAGGCAGCCCAGTGTTTCGTTGGTTCAAATCTTGGGCGCGGACATGGCACTGCTCACCAAGCCACACTGAGGCAGCGTCCCACATGCCACAACTAGAAGGACCCACAATGAAGAATATACAACTATGTACAGGGGGGCTTTGGAGAGAAAAAGGAAAAAAATAAAATCTTAATTTAAAAAAATCTTTCTTTAAAAAAACATCCTTCAGATATCAGGGAGAAAATAAATCTTTCCCAGACAAACTAAAGCTAAGGGACTTCATATCCATGAGACCCTCCCCCACTACAAAAAATCCTCAAGAAGGCCCTCATACCTGAAAACAGAAAAAAAGGGAAAAAGGGTTCACAAAACACAGAGTAAGGAGATAAATAGTTAGACAGAATCAGAATAGGATAGCAAAAATTCAACTATACCATTAGGCAAAAGGGAAGGAAAACATCAAAAACAAAGACAATCTTGTCACTTTAACCACAAAGTCACAGTACAAGTTGGAATAAGATATGAGAAAAACAACTTAGGAGGGGAGGAGGAAAGGGACTAAATCAGGTTAGACTAAGGAAATAAGAGGCCATCAGAAAATGGACTACCTTATACATGAGATTCTGAATACAAACTTCAGGGTAACCACTAAACAAAAAAGCAGAACAGAGACACAAAAAATAAATAAGGAAAAAAACAAAGAAACACATCATAAAAAACTACATAATTCAATGGGTAGGCCAAAACACACAGGACGAGAAACAAGGGACATGCAGGAAAGCTGGAAAATGAGTGATATAATGACAGCAGTAAGCTCTCATACATCAATAATCAACCTCAATGTAAAGGGATTGAACTCTCCAATAAAAAGACACAGAGTGGCAAGATGGATTAAAGAACATGGTCCAAAAATTTGCTGCCTCCAGGAAACACATCTCAGCTCCAATGACAAACACAGGCTCAGAGTGAAGGGGTGGAAGATGATACTCCAAGTTAATGGCAAACAAGAGAAAGCAGGTGTTGCAATATATCAAACAAAGTGGACTTCAAGATGAGGCAGGTAAAGAGAGACAAAGAGGGGCAGTATATAATGATCAAAGGGACGCTCCATCAAGAAGAAATAACACTTATAAATATGTATGCACCCAACACAGGAGCACCAAAGTTCATAAAGCAACTAATAACAAACCTAAAAGAAGAAATTAAAAAATAACACAGTAATAGTAGAGGACCTCAACACCCCACTCACATCAATGGATAGATCATCCAGACAGAAGATCAACAAGGAAACAGTGGAATTAAATGAAAAGCTAAACCAGTTGGACTTAATAGACATATATAGAACACTCCATCCAAAAACATCAGAATACACATTCTTCTCAAGTGCATAAGGAACATTCTCAAGGATAGACCATATGTTGGGAAACAAGGCAAGCCTCTATAAATTAAAAAAAAAAAGTGAAATAGTAACAAGCATCTTTTCTGATCATAATGCCATAAAGTTAGAAATTAATTACAAGAAAAAAGCTGAGAAAGGGACAAAGCTGTGGAGAATAAACAACATGCTATTGAACAAGTGATGGATCATTGAAGAAATTAAACGAGAAATGAAAAAATATCTGAAGACAAATGAAAATTATAACATAAGATGCCAACTCATATGGGAATGCAGCAAAAGCCATATTAAGAGGGAAATTTGTCGCAATACAAGCACAACTTAACAAACAAGAAAAATCCAAAATAAGCAATCTCGAATTACACCTAACTGAATTAGAAAAAGAACACACAAAGCCCAAAGTCAGCAGGAGAGAAATAATAAAAATCAGAGCAGAAATAAATGCTATTGAAACAAAAAAGGCACTAGAAAAGATCAATGAAACAAAGAGCTGGTTCTTTGAGAAGATAAATAAAATTGACAAACCCCTAGCCAGACTCATGAAGAAAAGAAGTGAGAAGATAAATAAAATTGACAAACCCCTAGCCAGACTCATGAAGAAAAGAAGAGGGAAAGCTCAAATAAACAAAATCAGAAAGAGGAGAAATAACAGACTCCACAGAAATACAACGGATTACGAGAGAATACTACGAAAAACTATATGCCAATAAAATGGACAACCTAGAGGAAATGGATAAATTCTTAGACTCTTACAACCTCCCAAACCTGAGTCAAGAAGAAACAGATAATCTGAATAGACAAATCACAAGGAAAGAGATTGAAACAGCAATCAAAAGCATCCCAAAGA
>NC_060271.1:65584840-65669424 GCF_021613505.1 Equus quagga
CACTATTTACTCAGAAATATCCTCGTGAGGTTTGTATAATTCTCATCTTTTATTTTGTTCAGAATCATATTTAGAACCTAAAGGGTCCTTAGCAGTCAGTTCATTGGTTTCCCATTTTACAGATGAGGAAGCCAAAGGTCAAGAGAGGAAAGGAAGCTGATTCCAAGAGCACACAACTTGTTAAAACCAAAGACTGGCCTCAGCCCGGGGCCCTGTGCTCCACGCTGCACGATCCTATGTGAAAACTGCAGCAACCTTGCCTTCAGTACAGCTGAACTCCTAGCGCACTCTCACAGGATTAGAGTTGCTGTTAGGACTGTGCCATTAATCTCTTCATCTTAGTGAACTGGGGAGAGATCTTAAAAAATTGGCTTCTTTAAAGAAAAAAAAAGGCACTCATTTCCTTTGTTTATGTGTGTTGGGGTTCAACCACTCAAAGGGACACAGTAATGGTTCAGAAGAGTGGGAAGGGAAAATTAAGCTGGTCTTGATGATGAAAACTTTTAAGTGTCTTTTTGCAGCTCTTATTTATTTAGTAATATGTTTGGTGCACAAATTATCATTTTAAAATTTATACATTGATAAATCTTCAATTTTCTTAAGTTGAAGTCAGTTAGACTGTGGGCTAATTATCAAACTGGAAAAAGTCTAAATTTATCTTTCAATATTGTAAGTATAATGAAGGATTACATTAAACATGAACTTTATAATAATATAGAGATACAGTAATGTAAAATGAAATATGTTTCACTAAAGATTATTTTGTTATTACGTGTTTTGTAAAGTTGATGAGTAAATTCCCAGGGTGGCTCTTAAGAATACATTAAAAGGGGTTCAAAAAAAAAAATCAAGAAAAGGTGTTAGGTACTGATCTCTGGCATGCTTATTTTTTAATTGAAATTTTTATTCAGATAATTGTAGATTCATATGCAGTTGCAAGATGAATTAATTTTTAAAGTCAGATTATGTCTGTGCTTCAAGGATGTGATTTATTTTATTATATGTTAGAAAACAACCAATTACCCCAAAATGGTCCATATGTATTTGGGGGAGGGATTGCAGACTATGAGCCACAGGCCAAATCCAGCCTGCTCCCTAATTTTGTAATAGCATCTTACTGGGACACAGCCATGCCTGTTTGTCGACAGACTGTCTGTGGGTGCTTTTGTACTTGAGTGGCACAGTTGAGAAGTCACCTCGGAAACTGACTCGCAAACAACATATTTACAGAAAAATTTTGTTGACTCCTGATTTAGGGGACTGTTTAGTGGTCTAAACCTGACCCTTTTATCACAAAACAATTTTTATATTTCAGCACGTGATGGTTCAAGACATGCTGTCTCCATCCCCCATGGAACGGCCTGAAGCTACAAACATCATTGAAAATGCTGTGTTTGAGGACTTGGAGTTTCCAGGGAAAACAGTGCTCAGACAGAGGTCTCGCTCCGTGAGCTCATCAGGAACAAAACCTTCCAGACAGCCCAGCAACTCCCAGAGCCCTTTGCCGAGCAGTTAGCCTTAAGTTGTTCCGAACTCCGAACACGTGACACAGAATAGCCTCCTCTTACATGTGGCTTTCCAAAATCGTGGACTTGACAATGTTGTTCTTTGCTCAATTTTGTTTAGGACTACTTTTTCTAAGTGAAATTTAAACTGGACTTTGGGGCGTCACCTAATTTGAGCCAACTCTTGATTTTTGCGCTACTCGAGGAGAGGGCTATCACTCGATCGCGTGTGGTCCTTTTTCTTCGTTGGTTTCTTGAAACTGGCTGGCCACGCTTTATAGCCCTCACCTTTTGCCTAGGGACGTGGAAGCAATCCCTAAAATACAGAGAGAATTAAAAGGAAAATATTTTTATACTACAGAAGAATGAAAATCCCTATATGTGGTAACTATATTGTTCTAGAATATGCTTTCTAGAGATACGGTGGTGGTTATGAAACTGATTTCCAAAAAAGCTGACTCCGTTTTTGTCCCTGGTGGGTAAATTAGGAATCTGCACTATTTTGGAGGACAAGTGGCACAATTGTATAATGGTTTATGTCCCGAGCTAGTTTTATAGTGACCTTTGTAGCGTTAAATAGCTTTATTCCTTAGATGGTTCTAGGGAGAATTTTAGGAGCTTTTTGTACTTTTACCTCCAATAAAGGGAGAATGAAGCTTTTTATGTAAATTGGTCGAAAGTTTTGGTTTGGGGAAGAAAAAAGCCGCAGTAAGAAATGAATCATATATTACAACTAACTTCTTCAATTATGGACTTTTTAGACCTAATAAATTCTCAAGTGTCTCATATGTAATCCTGTAGGTTGGTACTTTTCCAAAACTGATTATAAATAATAGTTTAATCATCTAACTTGCTAACATGTTTTTATTTTTCACTGTAAATATGTTTATTTTTTATTTATAAAAATTCTGAACTCAATCCATTTGGGTTGGTGGTGTACAGAACACACTTAAGTGTGTTAACTATTGTGACTTCTTTCAAGTCTAAATGATTTAATAAAAGTTTAAAAATTATTTATGGTCGACTCTTATTTTGGGAAATTAGCCCTAAAATGGTAGTTTTTCAAATTTATAAAATAGTGTGATAGATCTAGGAAGGTCATACTCTACCCTCAAGAAAACTTACTCCTATCCAATTCCAAACAGATATCTTCTCTGTTATTTCCCAAAGACCTAACAGGACCAAGTCCTTTTCAAAATTCAGTGGAGACATAATCAAGAGACATTTGTGCAGGGCCTACTCTGTGCCAGGGACCGGGAACATAAAGAGGACCCTGCCCTAAAGGGAGACCTGGCAGACAAGAGGGCCGGGGTGATGCTGGTTGTGTTGGTATCACAGTGTGTCTGGCCTGTGCCGTATGGAGGCCCATGACGTGCTGGACTGACATGGCACAAACCAGCTAGACATAACCTTTAATGGTCAAATGCATGATCACTTTCATTTTACAGACAAATAACGTCTGCCCTGCAAAGTTATGAGCAATTCGTAAGCTGGAAAAACATATCACCGATCTTCGTACGCTCTATCCACACTCTCACTTCACAGTGCGGCTTGAATATTGCCTTTCTTCTCAGGTTCTGCTCTTCTGGCCAGCCCATCTTCTCTCTTCATCTCTTGCTTGGCCAGCTTCAGTCGCAACCTCCTTACTCCTTTCCTCTTCACCCAGTCAGGGATCCTGTTGATTTCTTCCCCGCACACCCAACTCAATCTCAGCTGCATTTGACCCTCGCAACCACCCTGGGAGCTAGCCCTGGCAGGCTTTATTACTGCCATTCTACCTCTGGTGAAACTCAGGCCCAGAGAGGTGCTGTGGTCTGTCCAAGACCACAAAGCTAGCAAGAGCAGAATCGGGACCAAATCCCAGGTGTTCTGATTCCTGGTCAGGGTTTGTCTACTCCCTTGGACCAAGCTGTCTACAGATTTGCAAATTTCTTACATGATATAATCAGGCCCTCTTTCGTTTTAATTCTGCCTGTGCCTTTGCTGGTTACCAGTAGGAAAGCAGGCATAGGAAGTTTAGGGGCTGGGCCAGCAGGACCTAGCGTGTCCTCAAAGGAGGTCAGAATGGAGTCTCCTGCCTTCTCACCCAGAGCCTTTCTCCTGACTCCAAACCCTACCTCCCCCCGCAAGCTGCTTTTCTGGCATCCCTCTGAGCCCCCTCTCTCCACACTGGCCTCTCCTTTTAGCACTTTATACTTGACAACGCTTAATCATTGTCAGGCCACAGATGAGCCAGTAACTGGTGCAAGTCAGCCTCCTTAATACTGAGGTCCCAGTGGGTAGGGGCGCATCTTCTTGTAATCCCAGCAACATCTAGCATAAAGCCTGGTACTTTAATCACATATCTGTGGAGTTGAATTTGGAGAACATAACATGTAAACCCGACATAGCCGCAGCCCTTAGGAAGTGAATAGCTAAAGGAGGAGGGAAAGAAATGTACCAGTTGCTACAATAAATATTTAGCAAAAGTGAAGGTGAAAAAATGGTTGAACAATTTTGACTCTACAAACAGATAAGAGTCTCAAATCCTGCAAGGTTTCTAAAGGAAGAAGACCTTATGCTTTAATTTAAAGGTGAGGAGATGGGCCAGCCTGGTGGCGCAGCAGTTAAGTTCGCATGTTCCACTTCTCAGCAGCCCGAGGTTGGCCAGTTCGGATCCCGGGTGCAGACATGGCACAACTTGGCAAAAGCCATGCTATGGCAGGCATCCCGTGTATAAAGTAAAGGAGGATGGGCATAGATGTTAGCTCAGGGCTGGTCTTCCTCAGCAAAAAGAGGAGGATTGGCAGCAGACGTTAGCTCAGGGCTGATCTTCCTCAAAAAAAAAAAAAAAGGAGAAATGGGCAGGGACACTTAGCATCCACGTGGCTTTGCCTGATGCTGTCCCCTTTAGTCTAACTCCCTCTCCCTCATCTTTGACTGGAGTGCATTACATCCCCCACCTCCAGCCAGGCCCACGTGGGAAGGCTTCCGATGGGAGAGCCAAACACCCCTACTGACACTGCCAGGAGAAAGCACACATGCATCTTCCAGTTTCTGCCTTTCAGGAAGGCAACAGTCCTGAAGGGAGTGCTGGTCCAGAGGTTAGGAAGACTGAAAAATTCTGAAAATGAGCTACCTACTCTGCTTTTTCCTAGTAGATATTTATGAAGAGCAGACATTTATGACGTTCGAGGTGGTTTTCTTTTTCCGTATTCTCACTGATACTTTTCTCCATGCATTTACAACAAAAGCAATGATTTTTTCCGAGAAAGTGGAGACAAGAACAAGCTTCCAAACCAACCACTGGCCGTTGAGCGACTCAGTCTTACTCCTGGAGGACTCGAGGGCTGAGCAGGAACTCTGGATGGTTTCTGGCCCCCCTCCGGGGACATTTGCTCTTTCCATCACTGGGTTTGCCAGGCACTGCTTGAGGCGACTCCCTCCAGATTCTACACCTGCAACCACGGTTGCTGCCACCAGGGGGCTCGTTTTCCCCTTTTCACAAACGGTTGAGGACTGAGATAAAAAAACGTTCCTCTGCCTGTAAAGGTATTCCCCTCCTCCAAACATACAGCACCCCTTGAGAACAACGCAACAAGCGTGTGCACGGGTGACTGACATAAACATACAGATATGGTAAAATTCAACCGTACCAACACCCATAATGCTTTTGCCGTGAGCTGCTTTTAAATTCCTCAAGAGGACAATGACTTGAAACAATAAACACAGGGGCAATCTGTGCGCGGCCGCTCCCGGCGGTCTTCGCATCCCTAACCCCTCGCGCGGCGCCCCCGCTGTGTAGCGGCGGAGCAGCTTCCTTCGATTCTTCTGCACCATCCCGAGCACGGAGAAAAGATTGGGGAAGGCAGCGGGAACAGCCCGCGGGAAGGCTGGCCGGGAAGGGGGGGAATGAGAAAGAGCGATCTCAGTAGTGGAAGCAGAGAGAAATAGAGCAATTTGAGAATTATTTTTTAGGCAGAAAGGCCAGGACAGTGGAGTTAACTGAATGTAGGTGAAGGAGAAGAAGATGGCTCCTGGGCTTCTGATGCAGGAACTTGGATAGAATCCAGAAGAAGGAGGGTGTGGTTTGGAGACAGATGTTCTTTTTTGAAAATGATGAGTTGCCCAGGACTCTGTGGTAAAAAGTTGGGGCTGTATTCCGGAGAAAATGGGAAGCCGTTGAAAGTTTCTGAGCTGAGGGAGGACAAGCTGAGATTTGAGGATCACCGGGGCAAGTTGAGAAAGAGGGTGCACTGGAGGGAGGAGGGGCTAGAGACGGGAACCAGGCAGGAGGCCTTTATCCCGCAAGAGTCAGAACCTAAGCTAGGTCAGTGGGAACAGAACAACATCCCTTTTCCAGCAACTAAAGGCATGCTGGCCTCCAACAGCCCGGAGGGGGCTCCTCTGTGACTGCTCTGTAATGTGTTTTGAAGGATTTCTTCCGGGGATGCTGCAGTGCGTGGCTCCCTATCTGCTGTCTTCTGAGACGAGGTGAGCTTTTTTTTTTTGAAGACCATATAAAAATGTTATTTGTTTTAAGAATGTGCTACCCTCAGGTACAGGGATGACACATACATGCAGTATATGTACTTCCCATTACAAAGGTTTAAGAGCCTCTGATCAGGGGCCGGCCTGGTGGTGCAGTGGCTAAGTTCAGGTTAAGTCCACCGGTTCTGCTTCTCACTGGCCTGGGGTTCGCCAGTTCGGATCCCAGGTGCTGACATGGCGCCGCTTGGCAAAAGCCATGCTGGGGTAGGCGTCCCACGTTATAAAGTAGAGGAAGATGTGCATGTTGTTAGCTCAGGGCCAGTCTCCCTCAGCAAAAAGAGGAGGATTGGCAGTAAGTAGCTCAGGGCTAATTAGCTCAGGCCTCAAAAAAAAAAAAAAAAAAAAACGAGCCGCTAGTCACAGGGAGCTATTTAATTACAATCAAATAAGATTTTAAAAATCTGTTCCATACACACACTAGCCATACTTGGGAGCCAGAGCACATTTCTGTCATTGCGGAAAGTTCTGTTGGACAGTGCCATGTGAGATCTGGCAGGAGGGGGAATTCCCTGTTTCACAAACCAGGATACAACAGCAGTTCAAACAAAAGGTCTCACATATTTATTGCTGAACCAACCTACTAGTTCAGAAGCATAGAAACAAAGAGAAAAATCAGTTCTTGAATAAAACACATCCAACTGTCCAGATAGTGACGTCTTCAGAGTAATATGGTAAGATGTAAGTGACCTTGATACAGCATAAGTATGTGTGCCATCTCATCTGCGATTCCTTAGAGACCCAGCTTGGTTCTTCTCCTATGTCTCTGCTTGGAGTTGTACCTGATTTTATTACCAGTTTCCATTCAAATCCATTGAGGAATGGGATGATTCTGTTTTTGTTTCTTAGCCAGGAATGGCTTGATCCTAAGTCTTGTGAGAAGACACGGAGAGAAACAGAAGCAACTGCACACACCACGCTCGCGAAGAAAGAGTGACGTGAGCTTTTAGGCAGCCCCCAGAGAACATGGGCAGAAATGATGACAGCAACATTGGGATCAACTCCTCTCTTGCTAGCAGCAACAATGTGGGCAGGAAAAGGAGAGGGGACAATGCAGGTTTTGCTGGCACAGAGCTCAGGTGCCTCTGGGAGGAGCTTGGGAGCATTTTCACTACCCAGAAAGGTCACAGACCTGCCCAGAGGCAGGGAGAGGGTTTGATACTGAGAAGTAATGAAGAGACAAGGGTATTCTCTCTCCCAAAGGCTCTTTTGAAGAAATCCTCAGGGTAATGGCTGACTAAATGAAGATACATTCATACCATGGATATTATGCAAATGAGTCAGCAGCGTAAGTGGAATTCTTAAATGTCTGTTAAGCAGATAAGTGACAAATCTGCAAGTTGCCGAGGTGTGTGAACCATACAATTGCAACAAAACGAAACAGCTTCTATATCTGTTTAAATGAAATATTTTCATGGTCATAAAGTTTAGAACTATCCACACCAAAGGCCACACTGGTTGCCTAAGGAGAGGAGAGAGAGTTGGGGAGGGCGGTGAGGGAGGAGATTATTAGCTCCAATATGCATCTCAGTATTGTTTGACTGCTTCCAACAGATGCACTACTTTCGCGATTGATAATATTGAATTAATAAAACAAGAAAAGAAAACCAATAAACAGCATTTACAATATTTTAATTGATCTCATCTTTGCATCCTGCTCTATAGTTTTGAAGGATTTAACATGGTCTCCTTTAATTCTGCTAGGACCTTGGCAACTCAGATATTTTCACTGCTGTTTTACATGTGAGAAATAATGCAATTGTTAAAATAACTACAGTAACATAACAGGAAGCTTGTAATAATCCATTTGTCATTCCACCACCCTCTTAGCATAACAATTCCACTTCCTGAATTCCCTTCAGTCCAGAGGGCATTTTCGAGGAGTGACAGGTGACAAGAATGAGCTGGGCCTTGGAATCACAGCTGGCAGCACTACTGTTTACTTCTTTACAATTCCCCGCCTCCACCCCCCAGCTCTCTGTTGCCCCAACTGCAAATGACACGTTGTGAAGATAAAAGCGATAGGATATATAACGTTTAGCATAGAATCTGATCAGTAGTAAGCACTCAGTAAGTAGAGGCTTAAAATGAAATCAGTTTCCTCAACTCTGAAATGGACATAATTGGCCAAGAGTTATTGCAAGGATTAAGTGACATAAGTATGGGTTAAAGAGTTATACAAATATGTGCCTATACGCAAATCTATGATTATACGATGGAGGGAAAAGTATGGAAACAACCCCTGGCTGTTACTGTTACTGTTACTGTTACTCAAGGAGTGGGAAGGAAGGAAACAGAAAGCGAAGGAAAGATAAACAATAGCCTAATAAAATATATACCTTATAAAACTTTATAATGTTTCTGCGAAAATGTAGACATCGAATATACATATGACAAGGACTAGTGGCTGGCATTTGATTATGTGAGGATAACGTGTTATGCAAATATGAAAGTATGGTTATTATTAAAGCAATCGAGAGATGTCCATTGTTATACTGAGGGATTTGGGGCTGCCGTGTGGGGTGGGGTGAGGCGGTGGTGCTGAGAATTCCTTCTTTCTTCCAGGACTTTGACCCCAAGCTGGCGGTCAAGAGGGTAGCCGGGGAGTCTTCCGTCGTTTGACTCCGCAGGGAGCCGGCACTCAGCGTGGCCAGAGGGTTTGGAGATCAAAGATATGTGGATGCGCTATCGATTCTCTGGGCTGGAGCCGGAGTCTGGCTCCGGCGCAGCCGGGAGCGGCGCCAGAAATTGTCCATGCAAAGACCGGGCCCGGGGAGGAAGAGCTCAGACTGGTCGCGTGGGGGCGACAAGACACCGAGCAGAGGTTGGGGCTCCGCGTAGAGGCTGGGGCTCCGAGTTCTCCGCAAGGGCCATGGGATTTGGGAAGACCGGTTGTACCAAATCAGTCCAGTGGCCTGTTTCTTTGTGGGGCAGATGCGGGAGGGCGGGCTGGGCAGCGAGTACCCTCGGCAATGGGGGTGCGATGCGAGGCTGATGCTACGCGGGAGGAAGGGGAGGCGGGCGGGAGGAGCCGGTCCACCGCCGGGCCTTAATTACCACCCACCGCCCGCCCTCGCCCTCCAGTTGGATGAACCGCCCGGGGCTCAGGGCTGCTGGGCGGCAGGAGGGTGGGCTCCTTCGTGGGTTTCAAAGGCAAACATTTCTGGAACGCGTGCTGCATACCAAGTCCTATACTAGGCGCTGTATATTCATGAAATCGTATCTAATCCTCACAACCTTGGGAGATATTATAGCGCCATTTTATAAAGGAGGAAACTGAGGCTTACTAAGTCTAAGGATTTACCCCCAATAAGTATAATCTGGCAAATCAGGTGAATTGTAAATATTTTTAAATAAATGAATGAAAAGGATTCAACCTCGCTACTCATCAGGGAAATACGAATGAAAGCTACAATGGGATCCCATTTATCCATTCTTCGATAGCAAAAATTTTAAAGATTTACCTGTGTGGGTGAAAGTGTGATGAAAAAAACTCTGTTCCCCACAGTTAGGAATGCAAACTGGGATGCACTTCAAAGAATTTTTTGGTCAGTATCTGTCTAAATTTATAAGCCAATTCCTCTTGACGCAGCAATTCCACTTTTGGAGTCTGCTCTACAGAAATAATCACACAGGTATATTAACTTTAGTAGGAAAAACAAATAGAGGGGTTTTTTTTTTTTAAGTGATTTACCTGCGGTTACCTGGCTAGTGAACCAGGCTGGGGGGCCGATCTGGCTCTGATTCCGATAATCACTGCTGGGGCATCTTCACGAAGAGGGAGAGGGAAGGGTTCCAGTGGAAGTGCTGTTCACCTGCAGCAGAATATCCCGGGGTGATTGCTAAAATGCACATTTCTTTTGGGGCTTCTTCCAAGATTTAAAGAATCAAAAGCTTTAGGGGTGGTTGTTCTAGAACCTACATTTTTAAAAAGCTCCTTGGGTGATTCTAAAGCACTACTTCTCAATCTTGACAGCAGATTAGAATACTGCGGCCTTTAAAGAATGCCAGTATTCAGGCCACACTCCAGCCCTATAAATCACAACCTCCGGGTGTGGGGCCCAGGCATCAGGATTTTTTAAAGCTCCCAGGTGATTCTCATGTGCAGCCAAGGCCGAGAACCACAGGCCTTGCCACTCATACTGTGGCTGCTGGACCAGGAGCATCCACAGAAATGCTGAATCTCAGGTTCTACTCTAGACCTGCTGGATCAGAATCCACATTTCAACAAGAGCTCCAAGTGATTCATAGGCACATTAATGTTTGAGATAGATTGTGGGTGAGGTTTCAGATTTACTTCAACACTCCTCCTGTACCTTAGCCCCAGCCTGACTGCTTAGAGCTGGCACCAACAAGATAAAAAGCAGCTGAGCCATGGTTAATTCCACTAATATCTTCTGAGCAACTCTTAAGAAAGGGGCTGTTCTAGAAGGAGCTATGACTCTTCCTCCAGATCCCTGAAATCTAAACAAACATAGGTTGAGGAAGGACTGGCCCGGAAAAGGTACAAGTGCAGACAATCAGAACTCTAGGTTGAGTAAAAGCTTAAGGTAAATCAACAATGTGAAGCATTTAGTAAAACTTCAGATTCAAGTAGGTTGCATTCATTGGTCTCCATCACCTCCCACTGGACCTCGAAACTGGTCTCCCCACCTGCTATCTTGAACCAACTCATGGTAACATGACAGAGAATGTTTTACAGCACAAATCTGGCAATGCTTCTTATTCCCTGCTTATTGTCCTCTGACAGGTCCTGGTCATGATCAGATTCAAAGTCAAATTCATGAGCTTGGCGTGCAAGACCCTCCACCAACTGACCCAGCTAAGCCTCAACTCTGGATAACCACCGTGTGCCCACTCTCTGTTCAGGAATAATGACTGAACCACTGGCCTTTCCTCAAGCTTCCGTGCTCCTCAGCTTCTCCCTTTGTCAACTCCTCTCTACTCCCTCCACCCACACGACCCTCACCTGGAAACTCCCCCTCGAAGGTTAAATCTCAGGATTTCAGTCTCTTTGACTTTCCTCCTGATCAGCCTTCATCCCAATGAAGGGCAGAACAAGATGTCAGTAGTAGGAGGCATGTTACCTGGCTTTAGATTTGAGGACCTGTCCCGCTTTTAAGAGCCAAAACCCACCCACCCAAGCTTGGACAAGTTAGGATACAAGTTTAGATGTGTGTAAACCAAAGCCAAATCAACAGTGCCATAAACCAATGGTTCTCAACTTTGGCTGGGGAGATTTTTAAACATCCAGCGCTCAAGGTACACCCCAGACCAATTGCATCAGAAATTGAGGACAAGCGGGCAGTCATCAGTATTTTTTTAAAGCTCGCCGTGTGCAGCCAAGGTTAAGAACCATTGGTGGTTTATTTCTCTCCCATGGGACACTCCAGAACTGATATGATGCTGTGTACCACTCAGGAATCCAGCCCCCTTGTCTCTAGTTGTACTACCTACAAGGTCCAATTTGGCTCATAGCTTGTCCAAGCTGCAGGATGCAGGAGGGGAGGATGCATACATCCCTTCTGGTTACGGCCCATTGGCTGGATGTCAGATGGCCACGTTTCATACAAGGGAAGCTGGGAAAAGTCTTTTTTCCTAGGTGGCCATGGCTCAGCTAAAAATCTTGGACATTCTGTTAACATAGAAGAGAAAATGGCTGTTGGGAGAAATCTAGCAGAGCTCAAGCCAAGAAGAAATTTCTAAAGAAGGGAACTGACACGTAAAGGAATAGGCAATGCACTTCCTGCCACCTGACGAAGGAGTCACACCAGAAGAAAACTATTGCTCCAAGATGATCAGATATTCACTCAGTCTGTCCTTCAATTATCCATTCTCAAAGACCAGGGACACTTACACTGGCCCAGCTGTCTTCTCCATCAGGTAGCCTTGTGCTTGCCACGAGTCTCTCACCCCCCAGAGCTTCACCTGTCGGGTCTCAGGAAGGTCTGCTCTGACCACCAAAGCCAGAGGTGTGCCGCACTCTGTTAGTTCATGTCCTTTTTTTTCCTTTGTATTTATAATCTGAAGAGATAGATTGCTGGAGTTCCATCCTAGCTCAGCAACTCGCTAGCTGTGTGACTTTTCTATGCCTCCGTTTTCTCATCTATACAATGGGGGTAATAATAGTGCCTGTCTTCATAAAGTTGTTAAAAGCATTAGTTATTTTCTGTACAATAGTTAATGTTAGCTATTATATCATTTTATCAGCTGTCTCTTCTTACTGATAACGAAGCTCCCTGGAATCTTCTTGCCTTCTTGCCTGACTGTTCACTGTGGGGAAAACAGCCTCCAGGACAGTGGTTGGCACTTGTACAGCCCTCAGTTTCTCCAGGAAATTGAACCTCGTGGTGAGCACAGTGCCCACTGCATTCTCCTGCCCGTTTCAGAATGGCCTGAGGAGCTGTAATCCAGATGGCCAGATCAAGCACCAGAGGCTGACTCTGCACATCAGTTCTGTGTCTTAACAAGCCCTCAGGTGACTCTGATGCAGCCCAGCCATGGAGTGGGGGGTGGGAACAACTGGGTTAGATGACCTGAAAGTCCCCTCCAAATCTACATGTTATGACCCCACTGCACGTTTTTATTTTAAATTTAATTCTTAAGGCAGTGCATGTCCCTGGTTAAAATTCTGAACAGTACAAAAGGACATGAAGTAAAATGTGTCTTCCGCCTTTGAACCCCGGTCCTCCCTCCAAGGGCCATCCCTGTGTTCAGTCTCTTGTGTGTGCTCCCAGAAATCTCCCAGCCCATGGCAGCATGTAGGTATCCCCTTTCGTCACAAATGAGCAGAGACGATACACACCTGCTTTCCTTGTTTACTCGTGCATAACAATTATGCTGCATCTGCACGTACAGCTGCTCGTGTTCCATTTGTGGCTGCGCCGTGAGGCTAGTTGTTGGATGTTTGGATTTGTTCCAGGGCTTTGCTATGATAAATAATAATGCTGTGAATATGCCTGTGCGGTCATTGAGTGCCTGTGTGACTCTATCCATTGGGACAAATTCCTAGGAGTCGAATTACCGGGCTGAAGTGTGTGTTCTTACCCACCAGAAAGGCTGCACTAACTTAGTCCTAACAACAGTGGATAAGAGTTGTCGTCTCTGCCCTTCCAACAGTATGGTATCAACTATTTAATCTCTCCTAATCTGATAGGTGTAAAACGACATCTCTTTGTTATTTACATAGACATTTATTTGATTATGAGGTTCAGCATCTTTCCCCGTGTTTTAAAGCCACGTGTCTCTTTTTCTGTGAACTTTCGACGTCTTTGCCCATCTTCCTGCCCCCTCACCCACCCTTTACTTCTCAACAAAGCTTTTCAACAGTTATCTGTACAAACCCAGTGCTGCCATTTCTCCTGTCTCATTCTCTCTTGCTCGGCCTCTCCCCTCCCCCTTCGCCCTGTCTCCCATTCGCGCGCACACACACACACACACACACCCTGCCTTTCCAGGTCTCCAGTGACCTTTTTGCTGCATCCAGCGGAAAGTCCTCAGTCCCCTTGCTTCCTGGCCCAGCAGCAGCATCTGACGCAGCTGATCGGCTGCTCCCTGCCTCCTCCCTGACACCTCTCTTCACCTGGTTTCCAGAACACCATGGTTCCCTGGTTTTCCTCCACCATGCAGGTCCTCCACATCTCCTTAACTTCTCAAACTTGACCTGCCCCAGACCTCATTCCTTGGAGCACTTCCATGCCTTGTCAATGGGCTCAGGTCTCCTGGTTTTCAATACCTTCCATAGGCTGTTAAGCCAAGTTTCTATCTCCAGCAGGCCCTGACCTCTCTCTTGACCCCTCCCCTGTGTAGCCAACTGCCTCCTCAAATCTCTATTTAGATGTCCTAGAGATGTTTCTAACCTAACATTTCCAAAACCAAACTCATCTTCCCCTCAACCCCATTTTGACTCATTTCGTCCTCTCCAACTCAACAAAAAGCAGGTCATCTCTCCAGTTTGCACAAGTCAACAAAACAGAGTCATCATTGCCACCCTTCTTTCTCTCACAGGCCCCCCAGCCAATCTGTTGGAAATCCCATTGGCTGTACCTTCACCTACACCCCAAATCCACCCACACTTCACCCTCTCCCCCTCCTCAACTGCCACTCTGGTCCAAGTCACCACCTCTCACCTGCATCGTGGTAACCCACTTGTCTGCTTCTGCCTTTGCCCTCTCAGTCTGTTCCCAAGCCAGTGGCCAAAGTCTTTAAAAACAGAAACCAGGTCATGGCATAGCTTTGCTCATGAATTTCCAGTGGCTCCCATCTCATTTAGAATAAGAGCAGGAGCCTTTACAACTGCTCACCAGTCCCTAGACAATCCTGAGGGACCCCTGTGACTCCTCTGACCCCATTCTGCTGCCCTGACATGGCCTCCCAGGCCCGTCCCCCTCAGGGTCTTTGCCTGGTCATGCGACCTCACTCATCCCCGTGAGAAGGTCTCTCTCCCCTCCAGGGCTTTGCTCAAATGTCACCTTCTCAGCAAGACCTGCCCTGACAAACCTATTTAACCTATTCCCCGTCACCTCTCTCTCATCTCCTGTCTGCTTTTCTCCACGCCGTTTCTTGCTGTCTGACATATACTTTCCTTATTTAGTTTATTGTTATTTTCCCAAATGGGTATGGAGTCTCCTTGTCTTATTTTTATTTTTGCTATATTCTGAGCACTTGGAATTGTGCCTGGCACATAAAATACATTAAATATTTGCTAAAAGAGTGGATGATTGAATTAAAAAGTAATTTTTCTCCTGCGTTGTTGGTCTTTTTCTTCTTTGTGTGTTTTGTCATTTGTGTTGCAAATATTTTCCCAGTTTGTTCTTTGCTTTTGGTTTTGTTCATGGCATTTTTTCCATGCAGAAATTTCGATTATTATGTAGGAAACATATTAATTTTTTTAATTTATAGTTTCTAGGCTTTATTCATACTTTGAGAAGCTTCCCTTTCCAATGTGTGTATATGTATTTTTATTGTGATAAAATGTACACATAACATAGCATTTACCATTTCAACCCTTTTTAAGTGTACAGTTCAGTGGCATTAAGTACATTCATATTGTTGTGCAACCCTCACCACTTTTCATCTCTAGAACTTTTCCTTATCCCAAACTGAAATTCTGTGCCCATTAAACACTCCCCAATTCCTTCTACTTTCTATTCTATAAATTTGACTACTCTAGGTACCCCATATAAGTGGAATATACATATTTTTAATGTTTTTATTAATGGACTCATTCTGGCATGTAGCTTGGCCAAAACATTCTTGGGATATTTCAATATGTGCATGCTCTGATCCACCCTCACCCCCACGCCCACCCATCCAGCCCCATTCCCCCCAGTTATAAGTTTATCTCCAGCAGAGATTCACTGCTATCTGCCCCGAGACTTCGAGGAACTCTGCACCCTCTGTGGCTGCTTCTCCAAGTGTGATCCACAGAGCACCAGCGACCCAAGCTCCAGGTGAACTGGATAAAAATGCAAATGCTTGGAGTTCACTCCGGACCTACTGACTCTCCATCCAGATCTGGGGGAGCTGAGGAATCAGCATTCTATCGAGGTGCTCAGATGCCATCCCCTGCTAGGCACTCTTTCGGAGTCCGTGATCCACAGTGAGTGGCTACGTGATCTAGAGGAGGGCACATTGCAGTCCAAGCCCGGGGTCTGTGTCCCCGCTCAGCCTGATTACTTATCCCTCTGTGAAATGGGAGTAAGAATTCCTGTGTCACCGAGATGAAATGAGAATTAAGGGAGATACCATCTGTGGCTGTGTTTTGTAAACGCTGAAGAATATACACATGTGAGGGCTATTAGCATTATCTTGGAGCCTCCCAGTCCTATTTCTTTAGCCTCATCATCTAGGCCCCTCCCCAGGCCTGGAAATGACAAAAGCATCCCGTCAGGTTGACATCATGGTGGGGGTGGGGGCACAGTGTGGGGCAGCAGCAAATCTACAAGCAAGTGCAGGAAAAAGGTGTCAGTTCACTCTCTTTTATGTTGACACTTGAAAGGAACACTTTATTAACCTTTAAAAACTTTTTTCTAAACTGCATGCATGTACATTGTGAGCTGGGTGTAATTATCCTCATTTTATAGATGAGAAAACTGAAGATTTTCATGGAGGGAAGAAGCCAAGCTTCAAATGCTGTGACATTTGGCCAAGTCACCTGAGCCCTAGGTTTCCTCAGCTGTTAAGTGGGGTGACAGCTGTATTAAAACAATGGTTATGGTGGGCATTTAGTAAGGTGCGTGCTGCGCCTGGCGCTGGGGCTGGCACATCCCTGTGGCACCATGGGTCCACCTCCACAGCACCTGCTCCAGAATTCCGTCCTCTCGCCCTTACGTTGAAGGACCTCAGGGGGCTCTAAAGAATGCAAGAGGAGTGACAACAGACGGAAGTGGCCGCAGGTATGTAGCCATGTTCTGCCCCAGGAATAAACTGTGTGAGGAGCTGAGTCTTCTTCTGAGACTATTAAACTATCTGTTGACCAAAGCAGGCTTCTCCTGGATCTATTGATTAAACACAGTTTTTGGGCCAGGCCAGTGATGAGGCTAGGAAGGCACAAGGGGGTGGCCCAAACCCAATCCCACAGTCCTCTGTCTTCCCAAAGATGACTGCAGTGAATAGAGGGTAGAATTCAGTGGGCAAAGTTGTGGGCCATCCTTGGGAGTGTCTGCCAAGGGAACTTCACCTGACGTTGCCAGGTAGTGAGAGCTTTCCTGGTTGAAGGGCGACCCAGAACCCAGCAGGGAGCCTGAAGCTGCTGGACACACAATCCTGGAGAGCAGCTACAGACAATGCCTGGAGGTCTGGCCGGGGCCAGCTCATTCCAGTGCCTCCCCTTGGAAAGCCGTTCTCCCTCTCACCCCATCAATCATTCCTTCAGTATTTATTGAGCATCTGCTCTGTGCCAGGTTCCAGGAGCAGCAAAGATAAATAAAACACTCTCAGAAATAAATAGAACAGTAAGCATTCTAAAGATAATAAAGCTTAAAAAAATCTAACAATTATTGAGCCTTTACTATTTGCCAGGCTCTAGGGGTTCACCATGTAATCCCCACAGCGCCCCTCTAAGAGATGTTGGAATGAAGGGATGTGGGAACACGCAGGAACAGCAAACTGTTAGGAGAGTGTCAAAACAGGCTTTCCGAGGAGGCAATAATTCGGCTGCGGGGAAGCAGGAGAAAGGGCTGTCTGGCAGACAGAAAGGACCAGCAAGTGCACAGGTGCACAGAGGTGGGAAATGTTGAGTGTGCGTGTAGGTAAGGCAGGGAGATGAGCTTGGGAGGGTTGGTGCCACATGTGAAGGGCCCCAGAGGAGTGGCTATCAGGGAGAGGAGAAATAATCAGCCGGGTGTTGTATTTCTCAGCGGGTAACATGGGGAGGAACTGCAGGGGGCGCTCCCAGATGCCGGGAGAGGAAGCCTGCTGCCCTGGGGTCTGGATGAGGGCCAAGTCAGAGAGATTTCTGAGGCAGAACTCAGGACTTCAGTGGCTCTTTCCCAGACGCAGTCCAGTTTATCAGCCTTCAGGCCTCTCTGTGGGAAGCACCTCAGATGCAGCATGTTGGGGTCTCGGCTCATCCTCTCTTGAGCGGATCCCTCCCTGGGCTCCCCTGCCACGGTCCTCTCCTGTTCCAGGGGACCCAGGTCACAGCTGGCTTTCTCGCTCCATCCACTCCTATGGTGGCATCCAGGCACATCTCTGTGATCCATTTTACATCGCAAGCACGGCGAGTCACATCCCTTGTAAGTCTGTGATGCAGGTTATGACCTCCTGGACATCTCACATTCAGAACTCCTGAAAGAGAGCTCTGGACCGATCTTCTCAGTGCAGGCAGTTGTTCACACCAATGGCTGGTTAATCAACAAAACCTGGCCATTAGAAAGCAAAACAACTACCGTATTAAAGGGCTTTCCATCATTTATTTATGATAAAAACAACATGTGACATTCCAAAAACGAATAAAACCCTGGGGTTGGAATCAGATCTGGGATTCAAATTCCGGCTTTGCCACATGTGGCCTTGGGCCAGGCACTTAACCTCCCCGAACCTCTGTTTCTTCATCTGTATATGAGAATGAAATCACGCCCACGATGTGTGCAACAAAGAGTCTGGCATAGAATAAGTGATTGGTAAAAAGTAGCTATTGTTATTAACGTTTTCACCTCAATTAAATTGTTTTATGGAATCAATTATGTGTTAGAACTGTCAGCTGATCCACATGACCGAACACTCAAAAAGATGTTATTAACAAACATTGAGATTAGTGAACTTTCGTCCATAGACACTTCCTTTTGTAGACACCTTAGAAGGCATTCGGGTTAAAACAGATTCACTGAAGATTGTCACAGGTAAAGGAGAAGGGAACACCTTGGTAAGGAAGCATTTTACAACTGATGAGAGATAACGATCATTTACAAAATTATTCAGCCTCCTGGGGATCAAAGAAACTCTTCTATCAAACAAACAGTCTTCCTCTCTCTCTCTTCCTTCCTTCCTTCTTTCTTTTTCTTTCTTAATAAGAGTAGCAAGGATGGCAAGGATATTATGAATTAGACGCACTTATAGATGGCTAGTGGTCATCTAAAGGGGTACATCTTTCTTTTTTCTTCCTTTTCCTCCTTCCTCCCTTCCTTCCTTTCTTACTGTTTTAATGTTTTATTACGGAAAATTTCAAGCATACGCAAAAGTAGAGAGAGTACCATAATGCACTTCCACGTACCCATTGCCCAGCTACAACTTTCACTTCCTCGTTAATATTGTTTCACACATTCCCCTAGTTTAATAACACTGGTCATTTTGCTAGAGCATTTTAAAGTAAATTTCAGACATCATCTCTCCCGTAAATATTTCAAAATGAAGTATCTCTAACATAAGCAAATGCCATTATCACACCTAACAAAATTACTAATGATTCCTTAATATTAGAAATATGCCTATTTAGAAAGTGGTTTGGCAATATGCCTCAAGAACATATTCATACACTTTGACCCAGTAACTACACCTCTCTTTTTCTATCGAATTACAGAAGAAAAGTCGTAGCCTTATTTGTAAGAGAAAAGTACACAATTGGAAACAGCTATGTCTAACAAGAGTAATTATGGTACTTTTGTGCAAAGATACTTATAAAGTTTTAAAAGTTAATGCAACTAAGACCAAGCAGAATTTAAAGTTAGGTGTTCAGTGAGATTTGTAAATATATATATAAAATGTCTCATTGAGCACTGACTATATCTCAGGCGCTGTGCAAACAGCGTTCCCTCAAAAGATAGGAGATTAATGCCTCTTACAGATGAGGAATTGCTGTTCAGAGAGAAGTACCTTTCTAGAGTACCCCTCAGCTGGTAAGTAGCAAACTCAGGCCTGGGTGGAACCCCAGTTTTGTCTGGCTCCACAGCCCAAGAATTTAACCATTGTCCTGCTGCCCTGGGCATCAGATGTTGACAGTGATTGTCACTGACTGAGCAGTGGGGTTAGATGGGGTTTTTCTTTTTCTTCTTCACATCCTTCTTCACTTTGCAAAATTTTCTACTGAAGGTATTAATTTTATACTAGAAAAAAATATGTTCAGATTACATATTTAAAATTAAAGACAAAACATATGTGGAACATGGCTCGATGAAGGGCTAACATAGCTAATGTGCAATATCACATTGATAAATTCATGAGAAAAAAGATAAACAACTCAAGAGAAAAAGATGCAACTCAGAAACCCAATGGCTAATAATACAAAAAAGATCCTATATCTCGTAATATCTAGGTAATTGCAAATTGAAATCATGATGATAGCATTTTCTATTTATCAAATTGGAAAACATTAAAAAGCTTGATAATATCCATGTGCTAATGAGGAGCTGGGAAAAGAAGCACCAGGACCCACAGCTGGCAGGGAGTGGGCTGTGCTGGCAGTGTCTGTTCATACTAAATACCCATCCCCTTTGACCCAGCGTGAACCCAGTGCTTGTAAGATTCTGTCTTACAGAAACAAAAGCATCATTTGTGAGGATGTATGTTCATGAGTAGTTATTGCAGCATTTGTAGGGAGGAAATTGGAAAAGCATGACTATCTACCAATAGGGAAATAGTTTAATGAATCAAGATCTGTCAGTTCAATGGAATATCGTGCAGCCATTGAAAATGATTAGATCTGTGAGTAATGACCTGTGAAGAGAAAAGGAAGCTGTCTTCTGTATAGCCTCATTACTGAGGTGTGGTCTAGTGTCCAGCAGCATTGGCATCACCTGGGAGCTTGTTGGAAATGTAGAATCTTGCCCTGACTCTACAGCTACTGAACCAGAATCTGCATTGTAACAAGATTCCCTAGGGAAGCGCTGGTGGAAGAGAGCTTTTCCCATTGGGAAAGGCTTCTCATGTATTGTGGCAAAAGTGGATGGTTATCCACCAAAATCCATCCTCTCCTTCTATACTAATAACTTTTCATTTTTAGGTGGGCACGTGGCCACCCAGGATAAAGATTATATTTCCCAGCCTTCCTTGCAGTTTAGTGGGACCATGCGGCTAAACTCTAGCCAAGATGACATGACTAGAAGTGAAGAATATGATTTCTGCATTGTGCCCCTAAAAGAGAATGCACCTGTATTCCCCTGGGCGTTTCTTGCTTTCTGCCAATTGAAAAGTGTCAACAGCTGAATGTCACCATATCAGTCTGCTCAGGCTGCCATAACAAAACACCATAGACTGGGTAGCTTAAGAGAAATTTCTTTCCTCACAGTTCTGCAGGCTGGAAGTCCAGGATCAAGGTGCTGGCAGAGTTTGGCTCCTGGTGAGGCCTCTCTTCTTGGCTTGCAAATGGCTACCTTCTCACTGTGTCCTCACAATGCCTTTCCTTGGGTTTGTGTGTGTGTGTGTGTGTGTAGAGAGAGAGAGGCTCTCTTTCTCTTCCTCTTTCTAGAAGTCCACCATCCTATCGGATTGGAGCCCTACTCGTAAGACCTCATTTAACCTTAATTACCTCCTAAAGGCCCTATTTCCAAATACAATCACTTTGGGGGTTGGGGTTTCAACATACAAATTTGGGGGAGACAGAATTTAGTCTATAGCAGCCACCTTAGACTCAGAGACAAAAGCCACAGCAAAGATGCTCCACCCTCCTTGACTGCCTACCTCCAAACTGTTAGACAAGACAGAAACTAGCGTGTTGTTCAAGCCACTGTATTTTGGTTCTGTTTGTTACGGCAGCTCAGCCTATATCCTAACTGACTCACACATGTATATGTTCACAAAAGCTCCACTGAGCAAGAAGAAAAGCATGAAATGATGCCCTCTAAATGGTTACTGTTGATTGCTACAGGGATGGGAGTCGTGAATAAACTAAAATAAGAGTATCGAGGGGAAAAGTTATCCAACAGTATTTCAAGTTTTACAATCACACCCAACATTCAGATGACTATGGGAAACATGATTTTTCCCATTTTGTAAGTAAATGCCTAAAACAGTAAAAGTCTTTACAGCAGGACTCAATTATAATGAACCATCACACAAATCCAGCCCTCCATACATACCCATTTTCTTTCTTCCCCCCCTCTCCCTCCTTCCCTCCCTCCTTCTGGGTTGGGGATGCTGTGTCCCAGGGCAGGCAGGGAGCAAGGTGGAACAAGTACAGTCCCTGTGCTGCTGGAACATCTTTCCCAGGTTTTATTTTCGCTTCTCCTCTCTGTACTCCGAGGGCAGAGCAGGGATTTCCTTGTGAGAGGGAAGGATTTCCATAGTGCCCCTGGAAGGCATTCTCACCTTCCTACTGGTAGAATGGCATCAAGGGTCCCCATCGGTTCAAGATGGGGACCTTGACTCTACAGTGATGAGGACAGGAGCAACCAGGCAGTAGGATGTAGCCTTTGTCCTCCTCTGCAGCAGGCTG
The DNA here is from genome assembly GCF_021613505.1 of Equus quagga. Lineage (NCBI taxonomy): Eukaryota > Metazoa > Chordata > Mammalia > Perissodactyla > Equidae > Equus > Equus quagga. The sequence continues at coordinate 65,606,744 of NC_060271.1, forward strand.
GCGCTGGGGCTCCAGCAGGCATGGAAAGTCGGCGCTCTGGTGGACCAGGTTTGGGTCACCATGGGCCAGGTACAGAGCATGGGAAACTGGGTACATGGAAGGGCAGATACTGGTGAACCTGCATTCGTCCTCCGCAGTGGTCACCAGGTCCTGTGACGGGAAGAAACCAGGGTGTCCCAGGTCTTTGGCAGTCATGAAAGGTCTTTTGAAGGCAGGGTATCCATCCTCCAGCTTGGGGTTGGGGCTGGGGATTGGCCTATAAAACTCTTTGTTCTGGAGTTGGGTGTCCAGCTTCATTTGCTGCGGAGACAAACCACACATGAATGAAGGACTGAGAGAGATGAAAGATGATGCAGCTTGCTTGGAAGTACCCAAGACAGAGCACACTTTTCTCTATTTTTTAAAGTTTCCAATGAGTTTTTGGATGGTAATATATACAACAGAAGAAAATACTGAAATAATACAAAAGGGTTTACACTGAAAAGTAAGTCTCTTTCCCATTCTCCTTTTCCCTTGGTTGCCATCTTCAGAGGCAACCACTGTCATCAGTGCTTTTGGCATCATTCTAGAAATATTTTACATAAGTGCATATGTATATATCCACACCCCTGGTTTGCACACAAATGATGCATATTATAATTCCACTCTGCACTTTGCTTCCATTAAATAATGCATCTCAGAAATTGTTCCACCTTTGTTTGTATAGATCTTATTTTTTTTAGTGGAGATCCTCAAGATAGGAAAAGAGTTCTTAAACAAGACTTAAAAAGATCAAATGATAAAGGAAAACGCTGATACATCTGGCTATATTAAAATAAGAATTTCTATTCACTGAAAGACAGAGTGAAAAGACAAACCATAAACTGGAGAAGAGTTTTGCCACTTACATAACTGGCAAATGGAAGATATCCAGAATATTTAAGGAACTCCAATAAATTAATAGGAAAAAGGCAAGCTACTCAATAGAAAAATGGGCAAAAGACCCGAACAGACATGAGCAGAATAATAAATATCCAAATTAAATGAAAAGATGCTGAACTTCATTAATAATCAGTGAAATGAAAATTATGACCACAAGAAAATGTTATTTCAAACCCACCAAATTGACAAAAATTAAAAAGTGTGATAATGGCAACATTGGAGAGCTACAGGACTATCTGCTGGTGAGAAAGTAAACCAGTGCCACCACTTTGGAGAACAGCAATGTCACCTACGACAAGCAATTCCACTCCTGGGATGGGTGACCTCTTGCACATGAGGCTGCGCCTCATCTCCGTTGATACTCATCTCCAGTATTTGGGGGTCGGGAGTAACAAAACAGTAAACTCAGATGTCCACCAACAGGAGAAAGGACAAATATACGGCAGCATATTCATGCAATGTCATACAACACAGCAGAAAATGAATAATATGCCATAATGTTTAGAAAAAATAAAAGTCACAGAAGAGTACAAATAGTATGACCCAATATACAACAAAGTTCAAAAAAGGCAAACCTGAACAATTTGTTTAGAGGGATATATACACACAGGGTAAAGTATTTAAAACACACACACACACACACACACACACACACACACGGCAATGATTAACCCATAACTCGGAACAGTGGCTACCTCTGGAGGTGGGGGAGGGGTAGGGCAGGGAGGTGCATACGGGGGCTCTAAGGCACTGTTAATGTGCTATGTTCAAAGCTGGCTGATAATGGGTACATTGGTGCTTATTTTATCGATATTATTTAAACTGTAATTGTATGTTATTTACACTCTTTTGTTTGCACAACATATGTTAATGTATATTTTAAAACATACCCACACATACACATAGAAATCCCCTTAGATCTCCTGGCATCGGATATTATTCTAAGTGCCCCCAATGTCCACATACATAATAAAAATGAAATCAAGATTCCAGTGGGCAATTGAACAGACAAGACTGAGTGACTGCTTACCTCTTGCGATGTGACCTGGGAGTATTTGTGCTTCCCGTACGGTTTATAGTCGACCATGTAGGAGCTTTGGTAAATGTCTAAGTCCACAGGGGCCTTAAGGACAAGGAGAATACAAAACAATAGATCCCATCTTGTTCTTCCACTTAAATGCATTCAGTGGCTTCTCACTGTCTGCAGGACAAAGGCCAACTGTTGGCCTGGCACTCGGAGCCTGTCATGATCTGCCTTCTGCTGGCCTTTACTTCTCACCTGCTGGGCTCCCCTCTGGGTCCTCTGCACTCGCGCCTCACTTCTTTCCACTCTTCACAGGTGCCTGGCACATGCTCTGATCTCCTGCTAGAAACGCTAGTTGCACTCCTCGCTGACTGGCAAACTCCTACATATCCTCTAAGACCTAGATTAAATGTCACATCTCCAAAACATCTCTCCCACCATTTTCTTCTCCACCTCCCAAGAATTAAACCCTTTCTCTTCTGCTTTCATAGTACATTCTACATGCCTCGCTACAGCACTTATTGTGGCGTACTATAAATGAGTTAATGAAATTCACTAGATGAGGACCTGATCTTAGGCATCTCTTCAGCCTCAAAGCCCAGCATGGTGCCCGACACACCGAGGATGCCCAATAAATGCATTCTGAATACATAAATGAACCCCCTGAAAACTGTAAACCTTTAGCTTTCCCCTGCCTGTTTCAAAAAAAATCCATTGTTCCAGAATGATAACCAGAGGGAGCCCCAAAGAGCCTGTTCCTCCCCCCGAGGGCTGCTTGCTGAGGCTGCCCAATCTTGAGATGGTCACAGGGACAGAATCTCCCAGCACTCACCTGTCTGGGGTACACCACACCTGCCATCACAGACGACCTAGACACAGACAAGTTGGTTAGCTCCGCTTCTGCCACTGGCAGGGAAAACAGCCACTGTCCCCAAAGCTGTGCCAACCAAGCGCTACGCCCAGTCCTCTTAGCCCCAACTTGCACATTATGCAATCATCCAGGGAATGGTGGTGGCAGCAGGGATAAATGGGCTGGTGGGCAGGGGCCCTGGGACAGTGGGCTGGAGCAGGACTCAGGAGGAATTAGAGCTGTTTTATCTCTCAAGCAGAAGTCTGATAGCAGGGCAAGTGGTATGCTGGTATGTTTAACAATCACCTTTGTGGGGCAAATAAGCCCCAATTTATAGCATTTGTCAATTTCTGTGTTGTAAATGCTCCCGCCTGGCTCATTTTGAGCTATCAATATCATGTCACTGACACCAAGTTGCCAAGATGTGCACTGAATGGGCTCTCAGAGCCAGAATGAGCTGCTCCAGCACATGGGTCCCACTGAACAGGGCCCTGAACTGCCCTCAGGAAGCAAGGCTCATGCCCAGGCCTTAGAGGCAGTCTCATTCAGAAGCACCAACTATGTTTTCTGGTGGAAATTGGGGGCAGCCAGGGTAAAGTTGTGAGATTCTGCATTCCCAGTTGAACAATAGCAGCTTGTAGGTCCAACCCTGGCCCTCGCCCCCCAGCCCTGAAATCCTAGGGGCTTCACCTTACTGCCCGGGCACTGGAGAGCTCTCTGAGCTCACCCTATCTTGTGTGCGTGACCCTCTAAGTTCTTGACTGATGCTCCATTTCATGCCCACAGAACGCTGCCTTGAGCCCTACTCCATTCAGTGGGCTGTGGCCCAGCAGGGTGGTTGCCAGACCTCAACTGGCCTTTGTGTCCCCTCCTTTTTGCGCATAGACAACTTTTTTCTTGAGGCTGGGGACCAGCTTCAGTGCAAACAGTACCTACCCCTCCTTCTGCCAAGGGGATGACGATGCTCCTGCCCTTCCAAGTCCAGGTGCCCCTGCCACACGGAGAGTCCTGCTGATGTGTCCCTCTGCCACGCCTGCCTTTGAGATGAATCCTGACCTACATGATGCAGGCTGTTTTGGTCACAGTCCCCAGTCATAGTGATGGGGTGGCTGGCCAACCTGCCTGTATGTCAGTGCCCATGTCCATGGCTCACCCTTTCTCACAGTGAGCTGCTGGTATCCCAGCACACCTCAGCCAACATGAACCCTGGCAACATTGGAGGGTACCCAGGAGGCAAAGGCTTTCCAATACTCTACGGAATTGATCTATTTTCAGGAGAGGGAGGTAAACAGAACCACAACTAGATTATGACGTCAGACTATGTGTGACTGAATCCACCTTATACCAAAGCCCCTCCAATCCTCTGTTGCCTGAAAGGTTGGCTTATCCTTCCTCTAGCCATCAAAATTCTACCTTCTTTCACCCAACTATAATCCAAAAACAGAAAATAACAAGTGTTCGCAAAGATACAGAGAAATTGGAATGCTTGTACGTTGCTGGTGGGAATGCAAAATGGTGCTGCTGCTGTGGAAAACAGTTTGGTAATTCTTCAAAACATTAAACATAGATTTACCATATGATCCTGAAATTCAACTTCTCAGTATACACCCAAAAGAACTGAAAGCATGAACTTAGATACCCATACACCCATGTTCATAGCAGCATTATTCACAATAGCCAAAAGATGGAAGCAACCCAAATGTCCATCAACAGATGAATGGATAAACAAAATGTGATATATACACACAATGGAATATTATTCAGCCTTGGAAAGGGAGGAAATTCTGACACATGCTACAACATGGATAAATCTTGAAAACGTTATGCTAAGTGAAATAAGCCAAACAATAAAGGACAAATATTGTATGATTCCACTTATGTGAGTTATCTACAGTATCAGATTCTTAGAGACAGAAAGTAGAATAGTGGTTGCCAGAAGGCTGGGAGGAATGGGTATAATTTTTCAGTTTGGGGTGAAAAAGTTCTGGAAATGGATAGTGGTGGTGATTGCTCAACATTGTAAATGTACTTAATGCCTCTAAATTGTACACTTTAAAATGGTTAGAATGGTAAATTTTGTTATATATATTTACCACAATAAAAAAAATTCCACTCTTTTTAAGGGCCCCCTCTTCATGAAGCTCTCCTTGGGGTCTCACTAGATGCCATCACAGACTCCTTTCATTTTTCTAACCAGTATTTACTGAGCACGTATTTTGTGTTGGGAACTGTTCTGAACCTTGCAGATTCAACAGTGAATAAAATCAATGGAAATGCCTGCTTGATCAGAGCTTACATTCTGATGAGAGCAAAACACAGAGTAGACAAAGTAATAAGCAGTTCAGCCTCCATCAGATCCAGGAAATAAACAAGACAATGTGTGAGAGAATGACTGAGTGGCCACTTCAGATGGGGGGTCTGAGAAGGCCTCTCTGAGAGGTATAGTTAGAGCAGAAATATGAAGTGTGAGAAAGAACAAGTCACGCAAAGATATGGAGGAAAGGGGCTCCCAGCTTGGGGGTGAGCAAGTGCAAAGCCTGTAAGACAGGAAGAACTTGGAAGAAGACGGGCCAAAGAGAGGAGTGGTTGAGGGCATGAGGCCAAGAGAGAGAGTGCATTGTGAGTCTCTGACTTTCTCCTTCTTTCTGTAATGGCATGCCAATTTCACTTTAGAGAACTGTTTCTCTCTCCATAGGGATCATGTGGTTTGAGTGGTGCTGACATCACTCCAGCTCTAAATGGACATGCGGTCCCCAGAATATTCCATCCTCTGGGCCACTATGATTGATTCATGACCTAAGGCGGGTGATGAGCATCATCCCCAGCTCTTGGGAAAGAGGCTCTCTCTTTCTGAGATAGTGGGGCACTAAGAACAATGTGAGCCTGTTGCTGCCATCTTTGCCCATGTAGAGAGAGTTTGGTCAAGAATAAAGTCAGCAGAGAAAAGAAGACCCCAGAGATGGAGACAGAGAGTGACTGCATCATGAGCCCTTGGATACAGCCACGCCTGAAGCTTGAACTACATCTAGCCTTTGCAATTTATGTCAGCCAATATTTTCCTTTTCTTGCTAAAGCCAATTTTAGTTGAGTTTATGTAACTTACAGCTGAAGCAGTTCCAAAAAATTCAAGGTTGGAGAGCTAAAGTAGTTATTTCTCCTAACAAACTGTGGATCCTTCAGGAAAAAACTAGGTCTTTTTATCCCTCAGTGCACTCTCAGCTAAGTGTAGGGATTTAAGAAGTGCTTGTGAATTTGATAAAACTGAAGGAAATGGCAAAGAACAGGGTAAAGCACAGACGGCTGCAAAGATGGCAGAAGAGGGGGCAGCTGGGCCGTGACAAGTGATTTTGGGGCCTTACTGATATACTTTTCAGGAAAATATCACCAAGTAGATTTTGGAGTCCTGACTTCAAATCTTGATACTATCCTCATGCCCTTGAGTAAATTATGTTTGTTCAAAAGAAGTCAGTTTGATCATCTGTAAAACAGGCATGTAATATCCACCTGGAAATGAAAGTGGGAAGTCAAGTGGATATGTCTGTGAAGGTACTTGGTGATCTCCATACCAATATTCACCCATATTTTCTGAGTTTCTGCTCTGTGCCTGACACTGTGCAAGGGCCCATGATTAGAGCAGTGAAATAAAACAGATACGGTCTCTGCCTTGACAAAATGGCGGTATAATTTTAGACACATATATCAATAGTCGCACTAGTAAGCCTTTAATTACAATTGTGACAAGTGCCATGAAGAAGAAATATGGGTGTGGGGACCTGACCTAGTCTTGAGGGGTTGGTCAGGAAGGAGTTGCCTCAAGTGTGACATTTTAACTCCGTCCTAAAGAGCACTGCGTGACTGCCGCAGGGCTGAAGGGACACGGATCTTGTGTGGAAGAGAGAGGCTGCTCTCCAAGAGCGGAGTGAGGAGGGACAAGTAGGAACTCCAGATGAGGCTGGAGAGGAGGTGGGGGCTTCATCTAGCAGGGGACAGGAGGATCGGTGGAGTTTATCCTGAGAATAATGGGAAGTACTGGGGAGTTTAAGCAGAAGGATGAGGCGATGGATGTGCATATCAAAAAGAACTCAGGTGGACAATGGCCTGGGGGAAGGGGAAGAGAGTTCGAAGGTCACTGGGTGACAATGGTGACTGGGACAGGTTGGAGGAGATGGTGGGTATGGAGAAGAGTAGGGGGATTCAAGAGGCATCTGGAAGCAAATTCTATAGGATTTAATCATTATTAGGAAGTGGCAGGGACAAGCCAGAGAGAGGTGTCAAAGATGATTCCCTGATTTTTGGAATGAGTCATTGGGGTAGGATGGTCCTTTGATGAGAGGGGAAGTGCTGGGGGAGAAGCCGATTTGGGGAGTAAGACCATTCGTGCAGTTTGGGTCCTACTGCAGTTGTGCAGCCTGTCTGGGTTCCAAGTGGAGCAGGGGAGTAAACACTTGCGTAGAAGGATCTCTAGCTCAGGGAAGAAGGCTCTGGACGTGTGGTACACACCCTGGAATTGCGGTGATACAGGTGGTATTTGAAACTAACAGAAGGAACTTATCTTATTAGTTGCCTTAGCCTCCCACACAGCCCTGCAGTGCGATGCTGCTCTACAGAGCATCCCGCGGCCTCCCTAAGGGGGTATTCAAGGGCAGCAGGAGGGCCAATCAGCCAGAGGGGTAAAGAGGTCACGGGGTCCATGTACTCAGGCCTCTTTTTGGTCCCCTGTGTTTGCTATCTTTGCTGCACTTGGGTTTCTCAGAATCTCCTGTCTTCAGAATTAACTCAGCAACAACATTAGTGCAGCAACCTGCAGGAGCCCGCTGACTCAGCGTGGCAAGTGACTTCCCTCCGTGAGTCTCCGTGTCCTCATCTCTTCACCGAGAATTGAAATGCTGAGTTGTGTGTGCATAGGCTCCTTCCATCCAGACTACAACAGAACCAGGAAATTTGTAAGCTCACCCTGAAACATTGCAAAACGTCAAGTGTACCACTTTTCCAGTGTTTACAGAATGACACGTGTTATTTTCTGGAGTACAAAACGCAGGTAAGTTTCTCCTGGTTCTTGCTGTCTCCTTTAGCAGCATGCAAGGGGGATCTTTTCCACATTTGTAAGGGATGAAAAATAAACCAGAAAGCAAACCCTGTATTCTTCTCTAAGCCTAAATTGCACAGAAGTGTTGGGTTCAAACTGTGTAGGCTGAGATAAACTAAATTGCCTTACAGAAACCAGTACCGTATGAGTGTATTTCTAAAAGCATGGTTATGGTGAAGTAAACGGTATAAAGGAGCACACACAAAATGACATTGTGTGGACAGGATTCAATAAATGGTGTATACAAAGCACACGTGCACCAAAGTCTCTCACCAAGACCCTCCCCTCCTTCCTCCAGCGAGGATGTTCACCTCCACATCTTCATTTCCTTACTGATAAAATAGTTGGCCCAATATATATTCACAGGGTGGGATGAGAAAACCAAAGGAGAAAACATGTTCAATGACTTGGCCTCTGGTCGGGTATGCTGTAGGAGCTTAATTATTGTAACCTGCATTCATCTGAGAGAGACTTCGCTGGGCCTTCCCTAGTGGGAAAGCTGGGCCCTGAGTTTCTGTCTATGCAAATTCAGCATGTTAATATTGTAAATCACAGGAGGAAATTCTTCTCCCAAACCAGAAGCCCTCGAGTTCCTCCAGGCTTATATTAAAGGGATTACAATCCATTTCCTTCCTAATACGGCTAATGCTCTATGGGAAGCCCCCAGGCCAGGGATTAAAGCATTTACGCCTTTAATTAGGAGCAAACCTTCCCTTAGAGCCTGAAACACAAACAACAAGTCGACACTACAAAGGCCTCCTCCCAGAGCAGAGGGGATATTGATCCCTCTCCAGGAGCCAGGAGCCTCCGAGGGCTTAGCAAACGCTGCTTTTCCCAAACGGGGTGCCTTAGCCGGGAGGGCCCTCAGCAGAAATAGAAACCCCATCATGTGAAGAACAAACAAACAAACAAAAAAAGATCATTGGCGTTAATCAGAATTGGCCCCTGCTGCACAGGAGGGCGGGCGGGCCCTGCGGAAGTAATGCATCTTCAGAGGAGAGTGGGGACCCTGGACTGTCCCACAGCCTCGCTCTTCTAGACTTTCCCTGGGGACTCACATCTGGGTCATTAGCTTTCAAGTGGATGGCTCTGAAAATTAAGACGTGTTTGTGCTTTGGAGAGGTCTGTCCCCACACGGATGCCTTCACCAGCCCCAAACATAGGGTCTGTCATCCTTTTCCATTCTAGAGTCAGAAACTAGCTGGACCACCTCTTGCAGGGTTCCTCCAAAGGCAGCCCAGGGACCCTCTGCTTTTGAGTGCCCTAGGATACATATGAAAATCCAGATTTCTGCTTGCACCTTCTGTGTCAGAATCTCTAGAAGAAGGGGCCAACCCCAGAATTTACCTTTAAACAAGTTTCACTGGTGATTCTTAGGATTCTTATGCATGCCTAGAGGAAGCCTGGCTGGGCCACCCCAGCTCTTTATAGGGGAGAGAGATGAGGCCTAGAAACTTTCAGGGACTTGTACAGACAGCAGGTCAGGGCCCTGCCTGTCATGCGTGCAGGATGGTGGACGTGCACAGTACATGAGAAATGATACCAAAAGAGTCCATGAAATTGTTAAATAAGATAAGAACTTGGGGCCTTCTGCTTCATTTGTTCAACACGCTAGTATTGGCTGCCTTGTGAGCAAGGCATGGTGCTAGATGCTGTGTGTGTGTCCGTGTGTGTAGAAGTAGGAAGGGGGTGTTGTTGGGGTGATGATAAAAGATGAAAAACGCAAGGTTCCTGCCATCTAGCACTTTACAAATTGGTGAGGGGGAGGAGGGAAGTGGCCAAAGAGAATGAGCAAGCACAACTAGGGGACTGCAGAGGCGGCCATCTGGTCTAGAGAGGAGAAATGGCAGAGAAGGTGTGGCCTTGAAATCAAGTCTTCAATGAAGAGCCTTCTTTGTCCAAATCTAGCTCATCCCTGAAGGTTCTGCCAACCCCCAACCTCTATTGGGAACCACTTCCTGCCTCTCATGCTTGACCACATCCCTCTTCTCTGAACATTTATGACACTGCAGCAGATATCTGTCACTTAATCGATGCCATTTCCATGTCTTACTTAGTTATGCATTTTTTACTTCCCCAAAAGATTTGAACTGCCTTTTGCTTCTCAATTTCCTCTGAGCCCGTAGACTAGACCCGTAAGTATGAATGCCCTGCTCAGCCCAATACCTGACCCCATAGTACATGTTCAATAAACAAGAGTAGGCGTGGAACATGTCACTCAAGAGAACATGATGGAAGGGACTTTTTAAGAAGACTAGTGTGGGAGAAGTGTGCAGCACAGACAGGAAAGAGGAGAGTACCGAGAAATGACAACAGCTGGGGGCTCCTACAGTCAGCCAGGCTCTGAGAATTGACTGGACGTTTGGTGACAATGGTAGCAACAGAGCACATTCTCTGTGCTGGGTGCTGTCCTGACAGCTTCACCATAACCCTGAAATATAGATCCCTTTTATTCTCCCCATTTTGTAAATGATGACAGTGAGGTATGGAAAGAATAAGTGACTTGCTCAGGGTCCCACACAACTAATAAGTGACAGAAGCAGGATTCCAGCTCCAGACTCCTGGGGCCAGAGTCTACGATCTCAATCACTGGGCCATGTGGCCCCTGCACACCTGGAGAGAAAGAGGATGGGGTTCTAAAGAGAGCAACCTATATGCTGGAATTTGGCAGACAGTCTTCATTTCAAACAAGGTCCTCAAATTCCCTGAGAAAGTGAAAAGCAGCCCCTGACCTGGAGGCTGGCACCCACAGCCAGGCTGCGGTGTTCTCCTGTTGAACATAAACAGTTTCACACAACACCCACATCAGACAAGACCACTGTGACCACAGTGAATCAAGACAAAAACAGGACCCTCTGTAATTATGTCTGAACCCACACAAAGCAGGAACATCGTCCAACACACAAAAGTGACCCAACACCTCTCTATCCCAGTTAGCAAGTGACCGCTGCTTCTCTAGCCTCAAATTTTTCCTCCTGCCTGAGAGAAGAATTATTAAGATACACAATTATAGAGTTATACCTGCTTCCTGACAACGTACAATCCAGAGCGAAGCCCCACTTCCTTGAACTCTCCCTCAAATCACCTAACCCAAGCCTAAATCCAATAATAAATACTTTCGCACCCCCAAATCTGAAAGCTCCCTGTTGTGCGTCTCTCCCTTTTTGCAACTGGACATAAACCCAGTTTGTTCAGTTCCAGGTGGGTTCCTGATGGTCTTCGGGTGGAAGTCATCAACATCCCATTGGAAATCCCAATGCTTCCCAGAGTGCTTCGCCTGCTCAGAAGCTGAACTTTGCCAGGCTGTGCCACGGTTGGGGCCTCAGAAAGGGTCACTATAACCATCTTTGTCTGCTTCATTTTTCTATTTCTGTGATCTCCTCAGCAGAAAGGGGAAAGAACTCTGTCAAAGTGGGGGTGAGGATCACATCAACACCAAAGAATTGTGGGAGGAGATTCGGCAGTGGAACATGCGGCCGTGTCCAGCACGGCGACTGGCAGAGCGAGCTCACACTGCGATTCTTAATTTGTTTTATTTTCTTGTTCAGAAAAGCTTCAGTTCTTTCAACGGTGCGCAAAAACATTTTAAAAAATGTATCCAGATTATCAGTTTCTCTCTATTCTATTACAGTAAGGCTCAAATTGTGTGACACAGGTGAGGAATGAGTTCTTCAGTGCCCTTAAATCATACATTTTCCCAATAAATGAAGCTTACCATTTTAAAAATTAAATTAACCTCTGTTTAAAATGTTTTAAAAAATTATATGTTTTGCAAAGGATTAAGCATTTTACAGAATAAAAATACACAAATGACCTATAAACACATCATTGCAAATTAAAGGAATGCAAATAAACATATCCAATTTTCCACCTATCAGAGTGCCAAAAAAAAGTTTAAAATATAATTTCCAGTACTGGCATGAGGAAACAGGTACTTTTTCATACACTACTGTTACAAGTATAAACTGCCATAACCTTTTGAAGACAATTGGAGGCACCTGCCAAAATTTAAATGGCTGCGTCCTTTGACCTAGCAATTGCACTTCTAGATGTTAGTCTTATATCAGAGATCACTCACATGTGCAAAGATAGGTGTGACATGGTTCATTATGCCATTGCTTGAAATAGCAAAAACCCGAAACAAGCTACACCAGCAGGAACTGATTAAATAAACATAGTTTCATCCACCCTATGAAATAATAATATGTCTTTATATGAAATGGAAGCATGTCTGTGTCTGTGAGAAGGAGAAACTCTTTCTGTGAAGATATTAAAGAATTATCTTGATACCATTGGAGATGGCTCAATAAAATCATTTTGTCCAAAGGCTTGGAAATGCAATGAAAAATTATATCCCCTAGGGTCTCTTTCCTATGGTAATTCTTATATTTCTTAATTTCTTATAATAATTCTAAGACGCATCCTACGAATGCTCAGTAACTATTGATTATTGTGATTGTTGATGATGATGATGATGAAGATGGTAATGGTAAAGATTCTATGCCCAAAAGAATTAGAAGAAGAATATTGTCCATAAAAGATCTTACCCTGCCTAATAGTTACTGTGACATATTAGCAATGCCTATTTTGCCTCCTTGTACCTCTGTCAACTTTCCTAAATTCTTTCAAATGCTTTTTGGGCCATGAGTCTGGGGTCAGTGGTGGGTCAGGCCATTTAGATGTTGAAAGGGCAAGGTGATCAGTAAGTCACACTCCCATTCCCCCACTGCCTGACCTGGCACTGGCGGTGTAATCTGTGAGAGGATCTCCCTCCATGCCATCACATTGGAATGAAGTGCCGAGAGGAGCATCTTCCCAGGAATCGCGTTGACTGATGGATCAGCCACTTTGAGGTCAGTCCCCTCATACCTCATAACGCAAACCTGGCAGCAGGAGGTTGGGAAGAAGACTGACTTTTTGGGTCACAAACACTTTCAGGATAAGTTGCTGGATCTTAAAGCATGGTCCTTGGACCTCCGGGAGCAATTGCTAAGAATACAGGGTCCCAAGACCCCACTGCATATCTTCCGAATCCTAACTTGATGGGGGAGGCTGGAGTCAGGCAAGGGAATCAGCTTGTTAAACAAACTCTTAAGTGGATTCTTTGGTACCCTGAAGTCTGGGGACAATTGAGGAAGACCTTGGTGATATTTCGCCCATAGGCAAGTCTTTGAGGACCCCGTTATGACTGATTAGACATTTGCGTGAAGCATTTTTGCAAGCAGTCAAGTGACCCTATATCTAGTCCATTACCCTGGTGTAGAGAATTATTAGAAATAAATGAAACTTGATTTCAGTGGGCTTCTTTGTGTATATTCCAGCAAGATCAGATGTAAGATAATACCGAAAACAATAACATTAGGAAAAGAAATAAGAAAATTTCAAGACATATTATGCATATGACATTATACATGCCATTTACTGATTCACTTAATTAGCATTTATTAAATAGCTCAGAGATATATACAAGAATTCATTTTTAAAAAAGCTTTAAAACTTGAAAAAAAAGTCTTGAGTTCTCAGAGATTTCCTCCCCCTTCATATTCATTTGTAACATCTAATATACACAGGTAGAATTTTGGTTTTTCGTACTCTTTCTACGAAAATCTTGTGTGTAACTGTTTCAGTGGTTAAAACCAGTTAACCACCTACATGTAACAACACCTGGAAGCTTTCACTGGTTCCCCCCTCCCTCCCTTCTTTCCTTCCTTCAAATATTTGCTGGGCACCTGCTATATGCCAGGCATTGGGAGTATCTTAGTGAACAAAGGACATGCCCTATCCTCTGTGATTCCACTCTCTGGGATGGGTTTTATATACATAACTACTCACATGAATGATTAGAAATAATGCACAAACACACATGATCCATAGCAGTCCCTAGTTATGGTTGTGGCTTGGGGAAGCATCATGACTCTGTGCAGGCAGTACAGCCCCGAGTTCAAACTCAGCTGTCTCACCATTTGTGCGTGTGATTCCTGGAAAAGTTATTTAACTCTGCCTCCTCTTATAGAAAATGTGGACAAGAATGCCTACCTCTGTAAGTAGTTGAATCGATGAGAAGTAATACATATAACCTGGTGCACAGTAAAAGCCCAAGAAATGATAGCTACCCATCCCTCAAAGAAACTCAACCCTATATGTAAAAAAGCAATTACACAGACAATTCATTGAAGTTCTTGTTAAATTTATCAGGCCAAAAACTGAACTTCATGCCCCCAAAACTTGCTCTTCCTGGTCTTTGTGAAGAGGGTCACTCATCAGCCCAAGCCAGAAAATCGAGAGCCAAGCAGTTAATCACTAAGTCCCCAAATGTGTCTGTTTTTCTCCCTGCCCTTTGCCCAGCTGCCAGCATTTTTAATGAGATCGACCCCTGCAATGGATTTCTAATTAGCTTTTCTGCCTCCGCTCAATTTTCCACCCTACAAACAGGATCATCTTTCTAAAGACAAGTCCAGTGAATTCCTCCCCTGGGTTAGAACCCGCTATGCTCCTTCATGCCCTTAGGACAAAGCCAAACCTCTTCACTTGGTCCACAGGCCCTTTCAGGTCCAGGCTCTGTCTATCTCTTTCTTCGTCCCATCTCCAACATCACAGTGAAGCCAGTACCTCACACATGCCCAGCCATCTCTGGGCTTCAGGCCTCTGTATACTCTTCCTCCTCCTCTTCACCTAGTTTTCCCAGATGGTCACTTCCTCCAAGAAGCCCTCCTTAATCACCTCTGGAGTATGTTAGGTGCCTCTACAATGCTCCCAAGGCACAACTTCCTCTGTCATGATGCTTATCATACATCCTGGCTTCTGGCTGTCTATTATCGCACAGCCTGTGGGGTCATTTGCTAGAGTTCTAACTCCAGCCCTGACACTTAGCTACTAAGCCCTAATAAATTTACTCAACTGCACTCGGCCTCAGTTTCCCCAGCTGTTGTGGATATTAATAGTACCTATCTCAAAGGTTTGAGGTGAGGATGAAATGAGATCATGCATGTAAAGTGTGCAGCACAGTGACCTGGCACAGAATGAGAATTCAATAAATGCTGGCTATTATGCTAGCTGTCATAACCACTAAGGATAATGGCCATTACGGTTGTCTCCCCAGTATCCATTCTGTCCTTCCGCCATTGCATAGCAGTTATGCAGTTTGGGTAGAATAACCTGCACCACCAGCTCCACAGACGGGATCCGATTCATCCAAAAACAGTTCTCAAACTTCAACGTGCACTGGAATCACCACTGGAGGCCTTGTTCATCACAGACGCCATTCCTAGAGTTTCGGATTCAATTCTGATCCCGAGGATTTGCACTTTTGGCAAATTCCCAGGGGATGCTGATGCTGCTGGCCTGAAGACTCCACTTTGAGTAGTACTGGTCTAAGCCAATCAGAGTATCTTATTTCCTTTGCCTTATGATTGAGTCAGGGGTGGACACATGGATGTACGACGGTCCAGTGACTGCAGGACAGCAGCTCTCTCCCTCCCTGAGTGTAAAGCAAGTTGCCACAAATACTGCTGGTAGCCCTCCTGCAACGATGCAAGATATTTGGCTCTTTTGAGCAAAAGAGAAGTCAACCCCAGGCTGGAAGTGATACAGAGAAGAGGGAAGGCCCAAAAGAACCCCAGAGAAATGAAGTAGAGTCCAGGCTGAATGGCGCTGTAACCCTTAGACCACTGGACTTTTTAGTTCCCGGAGTTAACAAGTTCCTTTTATTGTGTAAGTCAATTTATGTTGAGTTTTCTGTTACTTGCAAACAAAATCTCAACTGACATTATCTGCTCTGTGGGGGTGAGATTTGTCCCCCTAATATTCCATGCTGGGCCTGAGCTTGGCACAAAGCAGGTGCTCAATAAACATGTGTCAATCCATGCAAGGACGTCCACTCTCTTCTCACAGAGGACCCAGGATAATCTTAACCAGGTGGCTAGAAAGCAGTCCTGGAGCTGGCCTGGGCCTACTTCTGCCTGGTGTCTGTCCTGCTCTCCCTCTTCTGAGCATCCCACTCCACCTCCCCTGGGCTGTAGGATGCTGGCTCGTTTCAGGTTCTGATCACCACCACTACCGCCTTGCAAATGCTCTCATTCTTCTTTTAGTAATGAGTCTTGATCATCTGATTTCCACGGCAATTTTGCTTTCCTCCAAAAGGTTTGCAGAATAAGGTGCCTGCTTTAATCACCAATGGATGGGTGCATGATGCGTTTTGTAATACAGTTGTCTCTCATAACCATGGGGGCCTGGTTCCAGGATGCCCTGCAGATACCAAAATTCACGGATGCTCAAGTTCCTTAGTCCTCCCCTCTTATCCACGGGTTCCAGATCTCCGGATTCAACCAACCACAGTACTGTTTTACCATACACGGTTGATTGAATCCACAATTGCGGAACCCCTGGATACAGAGGGCCCCGATTGTCCTTAGTCTCTCACCTCACCTCACCTGGGCACTCACTTTCTCGGAGCTCTCTATTACATTTATTTTTTCTGCCATACCCAGCTTTCTGTGCATGGTGGTGGTGGCCCCAGCAGTTAAAACTCGCTTCAGTGGGAAGTTCCCTGTATCAGTTCCTAAGGCTGCCAGAACAAGTTACCCCAAACTTGGTGACTTAAAGCAACAGAAATTTATCCCCTCACAGCTCTGGAGGCTACGAGTCTGAAATCAAGGTGTCAGCAGGGCTCTGCTCCCTCTGAAGCATCTAGAGGAGAATCCTTCCTTGCCTCTTCCAGCTTCTGGTGTCCCCAGGCGTTTCTTGGGTTGTGGCAGCTTAATCCCAGTCTCTGCCTACCTCAGTCTTCATGTGGCTGTCTTCTCTGTGTGTCTCTTATAAGGACACCCTCTTTGGATTTAGGGCCCACCCTAACCCAGTGTGATCTCATCTCTATCTTTACCTGACTATATCCGCAAAGACTCTATTTCCAAATAAGGTCACATTCTGAAGTTGCGGGTAGCCCTGAATTTCAGGGGACCTTATTTAACCACATCCCTGTAGATCAGGGGCCTTGCTAAAACACATCCCCCATTCCCCCAGCAACACCATTCGACACTGCCTGGGAGCCCCTGCAGGGCTCTGAGCCTGGCTGTTCAATGACACTGAGCCACAAATACATATCTCAGCCGCCCCTCAAAATACCTATCTTTTCCTTCAGACTCACATATTCCAGCTTCTACACACCAGCAAGCACAGTGCCATATCCTCTTTGTCCCTATGCTCAAATCGTAGAAGGGCAGAGCAGGCAGGACCTTTGGAGATGCTGTGAAGCACTTTCATTTTACTATAACCAGCCCCCACCTCAGCCCCGTGAGTGATGTCTTTTCATTCTTCTAGGCTTTACAGACCAGAATGTTCCAGGCAGAGAAGGCCTTCTCCAAGCTCCAGAATAGAGAGCGCATCTGACGTATTCCTCGTCTGCCCTTGTGGACAGTCCCTGCTTGGTGAGGCCAGTTGCATCTGGCTCTACCCCTTGAAACCTCAACGTGTCCCAGACGTCTGCCCACCTCCTGAGTTCTATCAGATTTGAGCACAGGTTTTCCTCTCTAACCGTCTCCATCCAAGTCAGGCATGATTGCAGGTCATTGCAAGGTCCACCCTACAGCCTGGAGCAGCATTCCATCACCTTCTCCATGCCAGTTAAGTTCTCCTCCCTCCACTTTAACTTCAAGGTCCCATGTGTCATCTCTCATCCCCTCTAAACCTTAAACACCCACATCCCCAACCACCAACTCAATTCCTTCCGGCTTTCTCACTCTTTCCGAAACACTACACTTTCATCAACTCCACTGTAGTCCCTCACCCATTTCATTTTCAGTCTCTTCCTGTTTTCAGCCTCTTCCCTCCCAGCCGCACCCCCATGGCCCATCGCTTCAGCCACTCTCTTATCCTCAAGCCCCCTTACCACAGTGTTCATCTGCTGCAACGCTCAGCAAAATCTCAAATTTAGATCATCCAACTGTTGTCTTCTCAGCACCCCATCCAGAACTTCCAGATATCTCTATTAGGATGCCCCACAGATGCCTCAAACTCAGCATATCCAAACTGAGAGCATTCCTCCCCTGGTAATCCCAGCCATATCTAGTACCATTTTGGCTGTAATAGCAATAACGATGACAACAACATTCATACATATAACTATATATTTCTTGGATGCTACAACAAGTAGTGTAACCCTATTAACGGCATTTTCACCCTTGCAATAAGATCTTTTCTGTAGATGAGGTGACTGAGGCTCAGAGAATTTGTGTAATTTATCCAGACTCACTGTGAGTGACTCAAATGCAGACTCCTCTGTTCTCTACAAAAGGCCTCACTGGTCCCCTAAGCCACCTGAGAGTTGGTTTGATGCCTCCTCCTCCCTGTCTCCCACATCGCTGGGTCCTATTGCTTTACCTCATTCCTTCCTGCCCCCTTATCTGCCTCTCTCTCTCCATCCTCATAAGGCTCCTTGGTCTCATCATTAGCTCTTCTCCTCTGGATAGCTGAAGGAACCTCTAGCCTGGATCTCTGCCAATCCACCTCCACCCTCTGTCCCAGGACACTTCCTAAAGCCTAAATCTGTGCAACAGGCTTCTTGGCAAAGCGGAGTCATGGTAGGGCCAGAGATCTTCCTAGAGCTCAAGAAGCTGCAAGCCTTCAAGGCACACCGTCCCTGGATAATCCCCCATACACATGACTTATTTGTTATTAATCAATGAACTGACAAATACAGATGAAGAGGCTACAAAGGGTCCAGCAGAACCCGAGACTAAAACAGAGGTCAAGACGCAGTTCCTATAAATTACCTGGAGAGCTTCTTAGCGATTCTGGTGCCTGGGCCTCAACCCCAGAGAATTTGATTCAGTGGAGAAGGGCCAGGGGATCCGCATTTCGAACAACACCCAGATGACCCTGTTGCAGGTGCTTCCTGAACCCACTTAGTGAAACAGTGACACCGAAGAGTCACCTCCAAGAGGCAATTACGATGCAGGGAAACAGGCTGACACAGGGTCCTGTGGGAACCCAGAGAGGGGCTCCGAACTCAGAGTAAGCGTGTGGTAGGGATGGTGAGGGCGTCTAAGACTTCCTGGAGGAGCTGAGCCCTAGGGTGGCAGCTGGGGTGCGGTGGCTGCGTGCACAGCTGTGTCGTGCACAGCTGTGTCGTGCACAGCTGTTCTCAGTGACAAGGGCCCTCTCCTTCCCACACACACCTCTCAGCGGGTAAGCTGGTCTTTGCTGAATCATACCTCTCGTTTGAGATTGCCTTTGATCTTCATTTGAACTCAATTTAACTGGTAAGCAAAGGTTGTGGGGCCCACACGGGGCCTATGACTGGTCAAAGCCAAGAAGGTAACAGCTTAGATTCTAACACTTGATTACCCAGAGGGATGGATGTTATGGAAAGAAAGTGGACTTACTATTCAGAAACTTGTTTTCTTGGCCCAGCTTGCCGTAATCAGCTGTGTTACTCTAGGCGGCTCATTTAACCTTTCGGAGGACAGGAAAGACATAGAACCAACAGGACCTGGTGATGAGAGAGAGACAGAGAGATAGAGAGACAAAGCTATTGAAAGAGAGAGACATCATCAGAACCTGGGACCTGGTTCCTTCATGTCACTAAAGGTCTAGAGGGCGGGGGAGTCCTTGTCCTTTTTTTCTCCATTATATCCCTAGGGAGCAACCATAATAGGGCCTCCAAAATAAAAAAATGCATAAAAATAAAAACAGTAGGACTCGGGGGCTGGCCCCATCGTCTGGTGGTTAGGTCTGGCACACTCCACTTCAGCAGCATGGGTTTGGTTCTCGGGTGCAGACCTATACCACTCATTAGCGGCCATGCTGTGGCAGCACCCACATACAAAATATAGGAAGGCTGGCATAGATGTTAGCTCAGGGCAAATCCACCTAGAGCAAAAAGAGAAAGATTGGCAACAGATGTTAGCTCAGGATGAATCTTCCTCAGGAAAAAAAAAAAAAGTAAGACTCATGGTAAATTTTTCTCTCAATTCTCAGAATCAGGAAAAACTGCTTCTTTTTTTTATTTAAGATTGGCACCTGAGCTAACGTCAGTTGCCAATCTTCCTTTTTTTCTTTCTTCTTCTTCTCCTCGAAGCCCCCCAGTACATAGTTGTATATGCTAGTCGTAGGTCCTTCTGGTCGTGCTATGTGGGACACTGCCTCAGCATGGCCTGATGACTAGTGCTAAGTCCATGCCCAGGATTTGAACGGGCAAAACCCCAGGATGCCAAAGCGGAACACATGCAGTTACCACACCACCACGGGGCTGGCCCCAGGAAAAACTGTTTCTTAAGAAAAAAAAATGGACATGTTTCTATTTTCATGGATACTGCAAATCACGTGACCATGTTTAACTTTTATTTTCTTCATATCCCTCATCACAACCTGCAATTACCTTGCTTGTGTATTTATTTCTTTGTCATCCAACTGCTGTTGGACTTGCCCCCATGGTGCCCCAGCGCCTGCTCAGAGATGAGGAAAGAACGGTCCCCTCTGCCTCTCGCACCAGCTTCCAGGAGTCCAGCCAGCTCTGCTTCTCATCCACAGGCTGTGGGCCATCTTGATCTTGGCTTTAACTTTTCCTGTTCTTATTTTCCCTACTTATTATTCTTGTTGCATAGTCAATATTTTTGCAAGCCACCCTGACTCCCTTTCTGGAAGGAGAACAGGTACAAACAAGAATATTATTAATCATCAGCATTCTCTTTCAGAGACCTATTAACTCCTTTATTCAACTCATTCCTTTGTTAGTGTCTGTTACACACTGGTCACTCTTTTGGAGAGAGTGACAGACACTAAACAAGTAAACAAAGAAAGAAAGTGGTTTCTGGGTATAATCAGTGCAAGGGAGGAAATGAGCAGGAAAACAGGAATGGATGGCAGCATCTATGTGGGAAGGTGCAGGGAAGGCCTCTCTGAGGAGGTGGCATTTAAACAGGACAAGGAGAGGTAGGGATGTTCATTCCAGATGAGTAGCACAGAGAAATAAGCTGGGTGGGTTTCACAGGAGGGACAGAAGGCCAGTGTGAGTGCGGGGAGGAGCAGGGTAGTGGAGAAGACAGAGGAGGCAGCAGCCAGGCCAGGCAAGAAGGGCCTCATGGGCTAGGAGTGTAGATTTTGACCTCAGTGCAATGGGAAAGCCCCATTTGAACCTGGAAATGACAGGTTCTGTTTTTAAAAGATTACATCCATTCTGTAGAATACTATTTAGCAATAAAAAGGAGCAAACTATTCATACACACAACAACTCGGGTAGATCCCAATGGCATTATGCTAAGTGAAAAGTTTTTTTAAAAGTTCACTTTCTTTGTAGGGGGAGGAAGACTGGAGATGAGGAGCTCACACAAGACATGACAGAGGTGGGACAAAGTGGTGGCAGTGGAGGTAGTGAGGCCTGGAGGGAGGGGAGAATTTTGGGGGCTGCCAGTGGAACAGATAGAGGGGTAGAAGGAAAGGAGGAAAAGAGAGTCAAGAATAACGCCCAGGTCTTAGACCTCACCAACAGCAGGGATGGTGGCACCACCAATTACTGAAATGATAGAGAATGGGGGAGGACCAGGCTTGTGTGGGTAGCACATTCTTCTTTTTCGTTCAGTGTGGAAAAGTTCACATAAAGAAAAATGCTTAAAATATGCAGACACAATCTAATGAATTATTCCAATGCGTCTCGCATGCACGTAACCTCTACCCAGATCAAGAAGTAGAACCCTGCAAATCACTCACGCCGCCAAAGTTCTTCCTGATCACAAATAGCCTTCCCACAGAGGTAAGTGATATCTTATTTTTAGAGTATTGGCTCCTTGATTTTCTTTCTAGTTTATCCCCCCAAGTATGCATTGGCCATGTTTAGTTTGAGATGCCAGGAAGCATCCAAGTGAAGGTTTGAATTCAAAGAGCTCTAAAGTTCCTCCTAACACCTTCGGCAGGCTTTTGAATATGGTCAATTCTCCATATACTTTAAAGCCATTCTCTTCTTGAGGCTGTTGATGACAACGTGGATATTATAAATATTTGAAGAAGATGGTGAAAGCTTCAGGGCTTGCGGCAAAGATGTCCTTTTTGCTTTGCTATTTCCTTTCCTTCTTTTGACTACTTGTGAAGCCTTCAAATATCAAGTCTATTTCCATATATATTTCCAGAAAAATCACTTGAACATAATTCAATAGATCGGTGGGTGCTCAGAACATCTATTTCAGCAGTTTACGTTCTTTTAGTTCTTAGGACCAGGAGAGGTGAAGAGCTGAGATGGAATGCTGTTTCTGCCCTGACTGCCCTGGGACAGGAGCCCTCCCTCCAGTTCTGACAGCGTTGATCTCATTGGAATGACAAGGCCCAGTTGCTTGCGGCCAAATGAAGGGTTCCATCTAGGTAAGGCATTTACACTGATATTGCCTCTAATAACCTTAGAGATAGGATTGTTGGGCTGGGAGGTGTCACAAAGGCCAAGCCCCCTGTTGTTAACTCAGAGAGCTCGATTGGGCCAAAGAGGCAAAGCAGGGCCTATCTGGCTGCAGAACAGGGTGGGGAGTCCTGGCTGCAGAACAGGGTGGGGAGTCGCCATGCAATTATGAGGCAACTCCTTTAGAACTTCCTTCAAACAGTGCCTTAGGCAAACCATACCTTGTTGTGAGGCCCTCACCTAAAAGCTGCAGGTGATCCTTTTCCTCAAAGTGCTCTGACCCTCTCACCACCACAGCTGTTTAAGCCATCACCCCTCTGCCCCAGGTTCCTCCAGCACACAAATATCTTATGCACGTATTCCTATATGCCCACACATAGACGATGCCAGACAAACCCAAGATAGCACTGGTTTAAGTCCATTTTGTCCATTTTGTGAGATCTGAGAGATCTGGGGACAGTTTCCCAGGCCAAGGGGTTTGCTCCGCCCCCACTCCCACCCCCACCTTGATTGCAGAGGAACTTGCAACCCTCAAGGCAAATGGTGGGCCCAGGGGACTCCTCTGATTCAGGGAGTGCAGTGGGAATGGTGGGGATCCTTGGAGACAAATCTGTGTCTGTCCTTCTCTAGCTGCCTGAACTTGGCCAACTTTCTCAAGCACTTTGTGCCCACATTCTTCATTTGTCAAATAGGAATATTACCAGCACCTTTATAGGAGCTATTTCAGATAAAAAATTCAGCACTGGGCCAGGTGTGCAGTAAGCACTTTTCAACTCATGCTACTTAACATCTACTGTTTGATACTAGGTGCCAGACACTGCAAAACGTTCTGCAAGGCTCACCTCCTCTTGTCCTCATAACAGCACTAAGGGGGAGCTCCCATTATCAAGCCCATCCTACAGATGAGGACACTGAGGCTCAGAGAGTTAAGTAACTTGCCCTAAGTTACAAAGCTAATGAAGTGCTATACTGAGTGTCAAACTCGGGTTGGCATCACCATTGTGCTGTGCGGCCTCCAATACCACTGTTGAGTTCAATTCAGTTACTGACTTCTGCTAGCTGGTGTCAACAGCCAGCTCTGTGCCGGTCCAGGGTACTGCTCCTCCTGGTTGGTGAGAATCCAATGTGACCTGCAGCTGAGAAAGCCAACTGTGGGGCGCATTTCCAAGACTGCTGATGGAGTACGCATTCTAGCAGGGACATCTGTTTTTTACATATCACTTAGTGAATTTTATTTGTTCAACCCAGAACAACTGATAATGGCCAGCTTCATAGACCCTGAAGATATTAAGGGGAAAATGCCCTGCTGTTTCTCCTAGGGACTTCCTGCATGAGGTTTTTCCCATCTTCTGGTTGACAGGGACACAACAGACATCTATGAGCATTTTCTCTGAGCCAGAAACTGTTCCAAGAATCCACAGGCACTGCCATTTACTCCTCACAGTATTCTCACATGAGAACCAGCTATTATTATCCTGGCAAGGTCAAGTCATTGTCCAAAATCGCACAACGGTAGCAGGGACAGAATTAATCTTGGCTCTCTAGGTCTTGATCACTATGCTGTACCATTGCCCAAGAAAGCGTGTTTTTCTGCATATATTGTCTTACATATCATCAGCAGCAATAGATGCCATTATTTTTTTTTTTCTCTTTTTTCACCTACAGCTTTATATCTGACTGCTGGGTCAAATTTGATATCAAAACACAACTTTTTTTTTTTCGTGAGAAAGATTGGCCCTGAACTAACATCTGTGGCAATCTTCCTCTACTTTTTGTATGTGGTACACCACCACAGCAAGGCTTGATGAATGCTATGTAGGTCCGCGCCCCAGCTACGAACCTGAGAATTATAGGTCTGAATACTAGTCCATGTATACACACCTATCTGACAGTTATCATACTGACAACTCCAATCTGAACCCCAGGGCACCGAAGCAGAGTGTGTAAACTTAACTGCTATGCCACTGGGCCAGCCCAAAAGCACAACTTTTATGACTCCCAAATTCACCAGACTTCATTTTAAAATTAAGGTGCTCATTGATGAACTGTAATACAAGGTCTATTAACAATTTTAACAACATTTCCATTAAGAGGTAACAAAATTCATTTGAAATGTTTTTAGACGTTCAATATTTAAAGCAACAGTTACTACCTACACTCTACATGTTTGTTTGTTTTTTGTAACTTGATGAAAGCCATGGATGGTTTCTCCACAAATGTGGATATTTACATGCAAAAACTCATACCTGCATCTTCAAGGGTTTCTCAGAGCCCCTGGGCCCATCTACGGACCCCAGTGATAAGAATTTGTTCTATGGATTTACAAATGGCGTACCCTTTGTGAAGCAAATGTTCTTCCTCTAACTTGCATTTTATAACTCTCTCATTCTTCTCTCTCCTTCTTTCCCTCTATACACACAAATACCAGAGAATACTCTCTCATGAGCTGTCATCTATCACCTTTTTTTGTCATCAGAATAGTTTTCTTTTTTTCATATTCTGTGTTTCAAACAACTGTTACCATGACAAACCCTTCAATCTCATAAAACATAAATTAAACAAAAATTAAACATTTGACTAAACACATGTTTAGTCATACACACTTCACTGACAGCATGATATCTAATTGGTGGGTCAAAATTTGATGTGAAAGCACAACTCTTATGATTCCAAAATTCATTGGATTTGCATTTAAGACTAGGGTGCTAACTGGCAAACCATAATATGGTATAATTCTGGGAATATGCTGTTGTTATAATCTTTACCCAAGGTCACTTACAAAGTGATCGCGTGCTGCTTGCTTCATGTATATTTCTGCCAATCCTCACAACAACCCTGTAATGTATCAGAAGGCCAATTCTACAGATGAGGAAACTGAAGACCAGAGAATTTAAGTATCTTGCCCAACATCACACAGTTAGGAAGTGGCCTATGATTTGTTTGGCTTAAAAGACCACTCTTTTTCAGCTACCACACTGCCTCAATTTGGACTCAGATCCATGTTTATAGAATATCCACCTCCCCACACACTCTCACAAACAGAAATGTTCACTCTATGCTTGAACAGGGCTGCCTTTACTGAAACTCTTCATGTCCCTAAAACTTGACGCTGACACAGGGGATGCTCAAGCAGAACCAGCAGAGAATAATTTAGTTTATGTCAGAGTATGTACGAATTCGGCAATCTACCTGTAGAACTTTTATTTTTTAAACCAAAGCATGCAATTAGCATCAGATTCTAAATTGAAAGTGTAGAGCCTAGATTCTACATGTCTAAATATTATTTTGTCCATAAGAACTATTCCAAAATGGATAAACAGGTCCCAGATTTTCTACCATTGGCCCGCCTTTGCTCTAATAAGTAACATAAACCTGTCCGGGGAAAAAAACGCCGGAGTTCTGAACAACCACCTGCCGACACTGACGGAGAAGCCAAGCAAGACCTGGCCTTTCACATCAAGAGATAATTAAACAACTGGATGCTTTCAGTGTGTGTCGAGTCACCTCTCCCTTTGATCTGTACTTCAGCGAAGGCGCATCGCGGATCTTAGGGGTCATGGGAGAAGAGGGGGAGGGCAGGAGAGAAATGTCAGTCCACCTTGAAGTACGAAGTGTTTGCTTTTCCCCAGACATCTCGTCTCACTTCCTTTCTAGTGAAAACCGACCCTCCCTATTCCTTAATGAAACTGCCCTGGCATTCTTCAGCTGGCCTTCCCCCAAAAGTTTAAGAAGCTCAAAATAAAGTCAACGCTTTCTGAAAGATCCATGAAGTCTGTGTGTTCTGAAGCATGCTGTGGGTTTTTTGGAGGCTTCCCTGATTTTTTTTTTAATTTAGTAAAATTTCAGTCTTTTGTTGCCAGCATCTAAATGCAACAGCTCTGTACTACTGAAAATACTCATCATAATATTAATTAAAAATTACAGTATTTTGTTTAACCCCTCAGCTACAGCTCCTCTCTTGTCCCTTACTCCATGAATGTTACCACAAATTGAAGATCCTACAGATACACAGGATACAAAAGGAGGCTGACTTGGGAGGATGACGGGAAATTCTAATGGAGATGATTTCCAATGACTTTTTCTAGTCTTAAAATTTCCTTCTTATCTCTTCTTTTGTTTCCCTCCTATGACTTCATACCTTTGGCAATGTAGAAAAATTTGAAATTCTCTCTTCGTCCATCTGTGAGCCACCCCCAAAGGTAATGAGGCCTCATTAATTTCAAAATGATTGAGGAGGCGGGGGGGGTGCGGGGTGTGGATAAGCCAATGGAGAACCAGAGCTGCTATCCCAGGAATCCTTAACCACTATTGCAAGAATTCTTACCCCACCCTTCCTAACGTGGTTAAGTCAAAAGTATTGTTATCCTAATTTTATAAATCGGAATTCCTAGAAATGAGCAGAGATGTCCTTAGTGTCCTTCTGGAAGCAGTGGCCTGTAGACAAAAACATGGGCTCTCTAGAACTCGAGGCTTCTATTTCTTACCTTTCACAACTGTGAAATAAAATATTTGCCATTATGACTTGAAGGTGACGCTGATTAGCTAACCCTTGTAGATCTAGCTAAGACACGGAGATATTGCTCTTTGATCCATAGATATAGTTTTTCGGGAACCTGTTGGTATGTTTGATCTGTTCTCCCGCCCTACCAACAGTGCAATGCCTTTGCTCAAAGAGGTGAGGCATTTCTTTTTTCAAGAGGAGAAAGGACTGTTTGAATCCCAGCTTCAATACTTCCTGGGTGGTGGGGCCGCAGCGGTTCCTGGATCTCTCTGGACTTCAGTTGCCACCAATAAATGCAAGCGATGTCACTCGTCTGCAGGAAGGCTGTGGTGGGAGGTGAAGGAGCTGACAACGTACCCGGCTGCCTTGTCTCCACGCTGCTCCCTGTTCGAGAGAAGCAGCAGGATTCGGCTGAAGGAAATTCCTTCCCATAAGGCCTCTCTCTGCCCCTCATTTATGCAGAAGCTGGAAGAAGTTTGCCTGAAGGAGCAATTTGGTCTTGCCCTGACAGAATGTAATCCTGTTATATCTTTGAACATTAACCACGTGGTTTTTTTATTTTAACTGAGAAAAATATTCATTTTCTCTCCACAGTTTCCGTTTATCTCCCAGACTTTACCACTGCCCCTGTCTTCACTCACATCCTCTGCCACCTGGTGGCTTTGACAACTGAACACTCCTGAATTGTACTGCTATATTATAAGCTTTGTCCTAGCACCTCTTGTTTTCCACACTCAGCCACCAGGAGAATTTGGTGGTTTTTAAGCTACCATGTGCCTCACACTGTGCAGACCACAGAAGTGGGGCTCGGTGCTGGCCAAGGAAGTAAAGGCCCGAATTCATCATCCTTTTAAGGCATCTGGATATCAAAGGGTTTCTACTGGCATACCAAGAAGTTGTATGACACTAAGCTAAGAGAGTTTCCCTCATTTAAAAAGTAATTCTCAGAGATTCCCAGTGCTCCCCTCACACTTTTGACAGAAACTTATTTTCTTCTTATTTAAGAAGGATCTCAAAACTATGCATAGGAAAAAAAGTCTGAAATGAAATCACCAAATGTTAACAAGAATTGTATTAGATTGATGGAACTATGTGTTATTTCTTTTCTTTCAACATTTGAGTATTTTCTAAGTTTTCTATAAAATACATGTATTAGTTTGTAATACTTTATTTTATAAACTTTTTTAAAAGAAACTACTTACTAATAATCTGAATCAATGTTAAGTATTTAAAATATGCAAGCCTCCATTCTGTCCAGTACTTTCTTCGATAATCTTTCTCATTTTATATTTCCATGAGGAGTATCCTAATATCAGGTATAGATTCAAATATCCACCATGAGAAGTCCTTTTTTGTTGAATATTGAGTGTCTATACTATTTGTAAGACATATTGAGTTATATAAGGACCAAAACAGAACTGGGGCAGAATTTTGAGTGACAGCTGGGAGATGCTACAGAGAGGCACGTATTTTCGGGATGCAGTTTGGAAACTCCGATGTCCCTATTTCTCTTCCTGTGTTTGTTCCTGGATTTGAAACTGCTCAGCTTATATTCAGTAGCACAGACACATCTGCTCAAAGTAATGCTTTGAAAAGGTCTCCGCATTAGTGTCATTCACATAGAAAACTGAGCAGTCACAACGTTGCAGAAACATGGCAAGGAAAAGAACAAATAAAGCCGAGAGAGTTAAGAGCAGCATTGCCAATTTGGCTGTGGCCTATTCTACCTGATATCTTGCCTGCGTCTCCTTTTCCATCACTGCAAGTTGTCAAGGTGTTTGTGGATAAACAGAACCGCTTCTCTTGGTGATCTATCTTCCCCCGCTGCTTGGTTTGTGCACGGATCACTGCCCGTCATTGGTGAAACAGCGAGAAACCTCGAGAGGAATTAAAAAAATCAAACATCATTTAATTGATGTACAATGCAAAGTATTGTCTCTGTATGTCTGTATGACTCCCGTTAGACCCTGGATGAGATGATGAGGGCCCACTGCCAACCAGAAAGATCCTGGCTTCTTAGAACTTTTAAACCTCTGACATCTAAGGCTCTTTTTGGTCTGGTCCCAACCCAACCTCCCACCTTTCCAGTCTCATCTACCACTTTCATCTATCCCCACAAAATGATTCTTTCTCCTTACCAGCTATCATCTTTTCTTTGCCTGAACCTCTGTGCTGTTCATTCTGTCCAAAACGCCCATCCTTCCATCTTTAGAGGCCATCCAGCTCAAATGTCACTTCCTCTAGAAGCCTTCTCTGATTGCCCCAGATTTTCACTGCATTGTCTCTTTATGTGCCTGACTTCTGTCCCAAATAAGCTCAGACTATATTAGAGAGCTCTTGGTATAGGAGATGCAAAATGATTTTCTGCTGTAGGAATGTTAAATAAAAGCTTATTGAATTTATTTACATATAGACTTACTAGCACAAGAAAAAAATTTTTTTTAATCTTTAGTGCTCTGCATTTGATAGTACCTTCTCCTTATACCTGTTGTTCCTTCTCAGTATCTGCTCTGGCAGATAGGACTTCCCACCCATCCCAGCATCCAGGGCACAAGTTGGAGCTTTTTCTTCCATCTATGGGCTAGGGATATAATTTCTCCTCCTCATTTGACATCTGGCTTCCAGGGTTGATTTGTCATAATGTCATGAGCCTAGCAGGCCAATTGGCTGAAAATCAATTTACCAAATAACCAAATTGCTGGATCAACTCTAGCTTTATAATAAGTCTGAGAGGCAGAATTGTGGGAAAGGAGTTACTTAGGCTGGATTTCAAAGAATGGGCAGAATTTGAATGAGGCATGAAAGAGGAGAAGCAGAAAGGGACATTTGAGAGGAAGCAACCAGCATGAGCAAAAAAATTCTAACTAAAAACAAAAAAGAAAAAACAGTTTCAAAATAGATGATTGTCAAATACAGGATGCTTTCCCGTGGTTATATATGCGCTTATTACCGCAATTAAATAAATCATCAAAACCTTTTGTCTCCATTAGAGTCAGATTTCATTTGAATAACAGCCTTGTTTTCTTCCATTTCTTGGTAACATAGCTTCTGCTAAAGGGTGGAGAGCTAGCCCTGAAGAATAAATTTGCCTCCCTAAAGGACTCAACTTACGTCAATGGACACTGGCTTTAGTTTAATGGAAGTTGGCTCATGCTGTCACACAGCTGGGAGTGGGCAGGTGAACTTTAGTATATTTGCTCAGTGTTTTTGATAACCTCAAAAAAGGAAAAATAGATGGATGACAGTAAATCCAGTGGACCTGACTGCCTTCCACACCGTGTTCCTCCAGCTGTGATCTGAGAACCTCCTGCACTGGGATGTGGCCGTGCTGATGGTGGAGGGAGGAGTAGTGTGTATCACATAATACGGGGTCCAGGACCA
This sequence comes from Equus quagga, assembly GCF_021613505.1. Lineage (NCBI taxonomy): Eukaryota > Metazoa > Chordata > Mammalia > Perissodactyla > Equidae > Equus > Equus quagga. The sequence continues at coordinate 65,636,884 of NC_060271.1, forward strand.
CACCCAGACCCATATCAGACTTGGGGTGGGGCCCAGAAACCTGAATTTTAAAATCTGGTGATTTTTGCATTCATTCAAGTTTGAGAACAAATGCAAATAAATAAATACACCAAAAATGAAATGAGGATCTTGAAAACGTTTTCATTTTTTATAGTACTTGGGACTAGCCCTTCTACTCAATATGTGTATCTTGGTATTTCTTCTTTCAGGCAGAAGAATTACTTTAAATGTATGATATGTAAGCACAGGATAAACACCTAAACATCACAATTAAAAGTCAGAGATTGTCAGGTTGAATAAAAAGCAACTATATGTTGCCTACAAGAAACCCACTTTAAATATAAAGATACAATAAATTAAAAGTAAAGAAAAATACATACTATGCTAACACTAAAAAGAAAAAGTTGGTATGGTTATATTAATATCAGACAAAGAAAATTTCAGACTCCAGAGATAAAGAAAGTCATTTCTTTTTTTTTAAAGATCGGCACCTGAGCTAACATCTGTTACCAATCTTCTTTTTTCTTCTTCTTCTCCCCAAAGCCCCCCAGTAAGTAGCTGTATATTTTAGTTGTATATCCTTCTGGTTGTACTATGTGGGACGCCACCTCAGCATGGTCTGACAAATGGTGCCATGTCCACGCCCAGGATCCAAACCTGTGAAACGCTGGGCTGCCAAAGAAGACCATGTGAACTTAGCCACTCGGCCACGGGGCCGGCCCCAAGAGAGTCATTTCATAAGGATGAAAGGGTCAATTCACTAAGAAGACAGAACAATCCTAAATGTTTATGTATCTAATATCAGAGCTTCAAAACTTAAGCAAAAACTGAGAGAACTACAAGGACAAATGCACAAATCTACTGTTAAAGTTAGAGATTTCAATGCCCCTCTATGTCTGAGTATGTTTTTTGATGCAAGTAGACTAAAAATCAGTAAGGATAGAGAAGACTTGTTCAATATGATCCACCAACTTGACCGAAGTGACATTTATAGAATATTCCCTCCAACAATAGCAAAATACACATTCTTTTCAAATTCATATAGAATATTCACCAAAGTTGACTATGTTCTGGTTCATAAAACAAGTTTCAATAAATTTAAAAGGATTCAAATCATACAAAGCATGTTCTCTGACCACAATGGAATTAAATTAGAAATCAAATCAAATATCCCTGGAAAATCTCTAAAACTAAATAACACACTTCTAAATAACTCAAGAAGAAATCATGGGGCCAGCCTGGTGGCGCAGCAGTTAAGTGCGCACGTTCTGCTTTGGCTGCCCGGGGTTCATGGGTTTGAATCCCAGGTGCGGACATGGCACTGCTTGGCAAGCCATGCTGTGGCAGGTGTCCCACGTATAAAGTAGAGGAAGATGGGCACAGATGTTAGCTCAGGGCCAGTCTTCCTCAAAAAAAAAAGAAGAAGAAGAAATCAAAAGGGAAATTAAAAAGTATTTTGAACTGAATGAAAATGAAAAAGTAACATCAAAATCTGTGTGATGCAGACAAAGAGAAATTTATAACATCAAATACCTGTATTAGAAATGAAGAAATGTCTTAAGTTAGGGTTGCCAGATTTAGCAAACGAACATACCGGATACTCAGCTGAATTTGAATTTCAGATAAAGAATAAATTTTTTTTAGTATAAGTATGTTTCATGCAATATTTGGGATATATTTATTTTTTATACTAAAAAATTATTTGTTGTTTATATGAAATCAAAATTTTTTTTCCTGCTTTTTCTTTTTTCTCCCCAAAGCCCCCCGGTACATAGTTGTGTATTTTAGTTGTGGGTCCTTCTAGTCGTGGCATGAAATTAAAATTTAATTGAGTATTCTGTATTCCATTGAAAACCTATCTAAATCAATGATTTTAGTTTCCACCTTAAGAAACTAGACAAAGAAGATCAAATAAAAGTCAAAGCAATCAGAAGAAAGGAAAAAAAATAAAGTTTAAAGCAAAAATCAATGAAATATAAAACAGAAAAACAATAGAGAAAATTGATGAAACTAAAAATGGTTCTTGATCAATAAAACTGATAAATCTCCAGCCAGATTCATAAGAAAAAAAGCGAAGATAAAAATTACAAACATCAGGAATGAGAAATGGAACACCACTACAGATCCTAGAAATATTACAAGGATAATAAGAAAATATTATGGGCAACTTTATGTCAGTAAATTTGACAACTTAGATGAAATAACAAATTCCTTGAAAGATATGAACTACTAAAACCCACTTAAGAAGAAATAGATAATCTGAATAGCTTTATATTTATTAAAGAGATTGAATTTTTTTTTTTTAAAGATTTTATTTTTTTCCTTTTTCTCCCCAAAGCCCCCCGGTACATAGTTGTGTATTCTTCGTTGTGGATTCTTCTAGTTGTGGCATGTGGGACGCTGCCTCAGCGTGGTCTGATGAGCAGTGCCATGTCCACGCCCAGGACTCGAACCAACGAAACACTGGGCCGCCTGCTGCGGAGCGCGCGAACTTAACCACTCGGCCACGGGGCCAGCCCCAAGAGATTGAATTTTTAATTAAAAACTTTTCCACAAAGAAAACTCCAGGCCCAGATGGCTTCACTGGTGAATTCTACCAAACATTTAAGGAGGAAATAATATCAATTCTACAGAAACTCTTCCAGAAAACTGAAGAGAAGGAATATCTCCTAATTTATTCCATAAGGTAATATTATTCTTATATCAAAACCAGATAAAGACCTTACAAGAAAAGAAAACATGCTAATATCCCTCATCAACATAGACACAAAAATTCTTACCAAAATTTTTAAAACTCAAATCTAAAAATATGTTAAAAAATAATAACAATAATACTTCAGGCCTAATGGGTTTTATACTGGGACTGCAAAGTTTAACATCTGAAAATTAGTTAACGTAACTCACCAGATCAACAGACTACAGAAGAAAAATCATATGATCATTTCAATAGATGCAGAAAAAGCATATGATAAAATTAACCATGTATTCATGACAAAAACTCTCATTGAACTATAATTATAGGGTAATTTCCTCACCTTTATAAGGAGAACGTACAGAAAACTTATAGCTAGCATCCTCCTCAACGGTGCAAGACTGCATGCCTTCTCCATAAGACTGGAAACAAGGTGAGGATGTACACTCTCTCCTCTCCTGTTTGGTATGTTACTGGAGGTCCTATCTAGTGCAATAAGGCAAGAAAAAGAAGTAAAATTCATGCATATTGGAAAAGAAGAAATAGAACTGTCACTCTTTGCAGACAACATAATTACCTATGCAGAAAATCCCAAAGAATATACAAAAGAGCCCCTAAAACTAAGAAGTAAATTTAGCAAGTTTACAGTATATGAGGCCAACATACAAAAGTCAATCATATTTTTATAGATTAGCAATGAACAATTCAAAACTGAAATTTTAAAAGTACCGTTTACCCTAGCATGAAAAAACATCAAATGGGGCTGTCCCTGTGGCCAAGTGGTGACGTTCGTGTGCTCCGCTTTGGTAGCCTGGGCTTTTGCTGGTTGGGATCCTGGGAGCGGACCTAGTACTGCTCATCAAGCCATGCTGAGGCAGCGTCCCACATAGCAGAACTAGAAGGACCGACAACTAGAATATACAACTATGTACTAGGGGGCTTTGGGGAGAAGAAGAAAAAAAAAAAAAAAAAGAAGATGATTGGCAACAGATGTTAGCTCAGGGCGAATCTTTTTTTAAAAAAAGAAAGAAAAGGAAACTACTCCCACACCACAATCTCAAGCTTAAAAAAAAAAAATCAAATGCTTAGGTATAAATTTTACAAAATATTGGCAATGTCTGTACACCGAAAACTATAAAACACTACTGAAAGAAATCAAAGAAGACCTAAATAAATGGAGATAAATACTGTATTCATAGACTGGAAGTCTCAATATTGTTAAGATGCCAGTTCTTTTTGATCTATAGTTTTATCTCAGTTTCAATCAAAATTCAAGCAAATGTTTTTATAAAAATCAATAAGCTGATTCTAAATTTATATGGAAGGGCAAAGGAACCAAAATAACCAAAATAATTTTTAAAAATAACAAAGTTGGAGGATTCACACTACTAGATTTCCAGACTCATTGTAAAGCTACAGTAATCAAGATACACCAATGGAACCAAAGCAAATACAGAAGTGGATGCACACATATATAGTCCACTGATTTTCTACAAAGGTGCAAAGGCAATTCAATGGAAAAAGAAAAGACTTTTAACAAATGAGACTGAAATAACTGGACATTCCAATAAAAAAAAAGTCAATCTATACCTCGCACCCTAAGCAAAAATTAACTCAGAATGGATCATAGACATAAAAGCAAAATTTAAACCATAAAACTTCCAGAAAAAAATAGAGGAGGAAACCTTTGTGACTTTGGGATAGGTAAAGAGTTTTTAGATATGACACTAAAAGCACTACGCAGGTTGGAATTGTTTTGTTTCTTGATTGTGGTGCTGGTTACACCTCTACATGTGTTTGTCAAAACTCACAGAACTGTAACTAAAAATGGTGAATTGAATGTAAGTTGTAACGCAATAAAAAAGTTAAATGTAAAAAAAAATGTCTGACATGTAAATACCAGAGCTGTGTAAACACAAAGTTTATTAGGAAATAATTATCCCATAGGTGACAAATGGAGTGGCCTTGGCTGGATCTGGAGGCAGAGACAACTAGGAAGAGGCTGCAAATGGTGAAACACGACAAATTGGGAAGGGCTTGACATAGCCAAAGTAGAAGCTGAGGGAGAGACAACCAAACACACACCAGTGTGAGAAACAGAGAGGAGAGAGGCATAGACTTGAGAGAAGAGACAGTGGGGCTGCCACACTGGGGCAACAGCACTGCAGGAGGGTGGTGACACAAGTTTGGTTGGTGGTAACCTTTGGTGGAGGGGCACCCAGGGCAAACATGGGTAGAGAAGATCAGTCAACAGATCACTGTGTACTGAGCCCAGCACATCACCCTTATGCTGGGATGTGATGGAAAGAACATGGAACCAGGAATCGGGACATCTGGGGTCCAGCCAGTAACGAGCTGTGTGACCTGTGAAGCCAGACGAGCCCCAGATGTCACATCTGTCGTGAGGATTTGGAATGATGAATCTCAAGTCTCATCTATGTCTAACAATCTCTTGGTTACGTAATTTATAGGCTAAAACGAGTCCCATTGGAATATACGTTTACAAAGTCTTTACAATTTATAAAGCACTCTTAGCCCCAACTCATTCACCCCTCAAGGCCACAGGAAGTGTATGTAGTTATTCCTCTTTTACACATGAGGAAACTGCCCTCAGAGAGGTGAAACAGTTGCTTAAAGTCACTCAAGTCCAATGGCCTTTTGGCCTTGCCATCCCACGCAAGGGACAGAGCGGCCATGACTGGTTGGGGAGACGGCGTTGGGCTGAGGGCCAGTCAGAAAAGCTCATTCCCAGAGTGAGCTACAGTGAGGAGGGCGCTGCAAGTGTGTAAACAACTCTTCATCTACATTCTAGCCTTTGCTTATGGAAGCACTACTTCCAGTTCACAGGTTTGTAAATACTTGTGATAGTAAGTGTGGCAGGCTAAATAATGGCCCTTCAAAGACACTGGTGTCCTAACCCCCGGAACCTGGGAATACGCTACTTTAGGCTGTAAAGGAGATTTTGCACACGTGATGAAGTTAAGGATCTCAAGGTGAGAGATTATCCTGGATTAGCTGGGTGGGCCCAATGTAATCACAAGGGTCTTTGTAAGAGGCAAGAGGGTCAGAGTCAGAGAAGGAGATGTGACAACAGAAGTGGAAGTTGAAGTGATATGCACTGAAGATGGAAGGAAGGGACCACAAGCCTAGGAATGCAGGCAGCCTCTAGAAGCTGGAAAAGGCAAGGAAATGGATTCTATCTTTTCTTTTTTTTAATCATTTCTGCACATTTAAAATAGGCAAAATGTGAACACACACACACAAATAGAAATCTCTGTGCATATCTCAATCAACATAGTCCATCTGTCCTATAACAAAACGATCATAATTTTGCTGTGTTTAGCAGATACTGTTTAACACAAAAAAATGGTTACACTTTCCCTCCAGAACCCCCCATAAATTGGGAACAAAGAAACTTACAATCCTTTTTTACCAAGAACTGTATTCAAACAAAAAATGCTGGGGGTAACTTTTATTAACGTGAACTCATTTCACGGTTGAGTTGAGCAAAACACAGGGTTTAAAATTCACTTGGAGGTTTTGATTATTATGTCCATTCTGCTCCAATTTCAAATTTGCCACCCTTATCTCCATAAATACACTTAGACTTCTCAGGTGCAGAATTTTGATTCAGAAAAACCACTCTTGGTTCACTGAAAACAAGTATTGAAATATCTTAGGAGTTTGCAAAAAGGGAGTAAAGCTTCCTTTTTTATTTTGACAATTTATTTAACATTTGTTTTAACCCAGCTTTGGCTTTGAGCATGATCTACTGCTCCATTGCCCTAAACGTGAGGTTAGGGATCATTCCAGAATGTGTTAACAGACAGTGACATCATCTGGAAGCAAGAAATGGCTCTCGGGTTACCATATAAATTGACTTAAGCTTTGGAGAGGATTACAGGGCAGACCTGGGCTAAGTGTGGAGATGCCATTACAGCTAAATCAAAGGTAACTGTGAGGTCTGGCAGGCACCTGTCAACAGGTAAGGGAAGGAGGAGCCCAAGAAGGAGTCTTGAGTCAGGATTACATTCTCCAAGCTTTATTTTTATTTCAGGTTAAAGGGTCAGACCAAAAAGCCATTCGCAGTGTTCTTTATTTATGGTTCTCAGAGGACCCGCTGGTGAAGCGTCCTGAAGAAGAAGGATGGCTCAGGTGGGATCTCAGTTTCCCCACCTGGCTGATGACAGACTGAGGGCCTCCCGCTCTGTGAAAGCCCAGGTTTTCACGAATGTGCATTAATGTTTGCAGGCACAACACGAGTGCTCATCCTCTGTTATCTCCCGTGCACTGAGAGCTGTGTGCTTTCCCTCCCTGCTCACTGCTCAGCCACCTGGAAAGACCTGTTTCCACCACCTGTCGTTGGCCTTTGAAGGACAGGTAAGGAGATAGAAGCGTCCCCGGCTGGCAAGCTTGGCTAGGGGAGATTTCCACACACTCCTCAAACGCTCAAAAATCAGGACAAATGTTTGATTTCATCCTTCTCTTGGTGCAAAAATAAGTCTCCATTCTCTGGAGAGGTTATCTTCCCCAACCAAGTGCGGAGCTTAGGGGAAATGGCCAGAGAGGAGCAGAGGAACGAGACCCCTGCCTCGTGCCCCACCCTGTTCTTCTGGGCCACCTCTATGTTCTTCTTGTCCTTTCCCATTCAGCGTGGATCCCTCACCCTCCCCAATCTGATCTCACGGTCTGCTGTTTCACTTGCAGCTGACACTGTGGGGTGGCAGACGGAGAATGGCTAACGTGGAGAGGCATGGAGGGTGGGGGTGATGTTTTCTTTGCTAGCTGAAAGCTGCAGGACTTGAGACGAGCTCCTCATCCTCTGGGAGCTGGATTCCTCCCCTTGAAGCGGGATTGATCATGCCTGCCTCCAATGCAGTGTGGTTAAAAAAATACCTTCTCTCCAACTCATTGCCTGGCTGTCTCATTCGCATCCTTCAGAGAGGCCTGCCCTTGCCCACTCTATCCAGAGTAGCCCTCACCTCACCTCCCTCCTCACCCCTCCCCCAGCCAAAGCGAAGGGACCTTGTCTGTCTTGTTCCAGGAACCCGGCCCACAGAAACAGCTGGATGAATATATGTTGAAGGATGCCAGCTTAGCCAGCCTAATGGGCTGCATCATCCCAGACAGTCAGAGGGGGTCAGATCACAGCCATGTAACCCTCCCATCCAACATATTTTACTACGAAAAGAGAAGTTGCTTTAATATTCAATTAATGGCACTAAACAGGTAGAGTGGAGAAGGGGTGATCTGCTCTTACTGGAATAGACCAAGTTCGGCAAAAATATGAAGAACTGAGTCCCAAGCATTCTCCTACTTTTCTCAAGAGACTGAGCGCTCCCTGGGGGCAGGTGATGGCTTGTTCACCTCTGTATTCCTGCATCTGGCAGAGTTCCTGCATCCAGGTGGTGGTAAGCAAAATGATAGGCAAATCATTTTCACATAAATGAACCAAATGACTTTTTAAATGTCTTTGTAAGTGCAGATAAATAAAAGAAATATTGCCCCCTTTATTACCTCCTCTGCAGGGAGAGCTGTGTGCTCTCCCTCTCTCCTCCCTCCTTGGCCACCTGGAAAGACCTGTTTCCACCACTTATCATTGGCCTTTGAAGGACTGGTGAGTAGGTACAAGCATCCCTGAATGGCAAGCTTGGGTCTGGAAGATTCTCACATTCCATCAGGCAGCTAAACTCTACTAAGGTATTAACTGATGACTGATGAGCTAGTTAGTAATAAAGTATACCATTCCAAAAGACGTTCCCATTTAGTCTGATGATTCTTGACAATATGAGATATTTAGCATGCAAAAACAACAAAGTTATAGTGGACAAATGAGTGGAAGTGATATTCTGGAACAGTGAGTAGCCCTGAGAATCCAATTTTAAACATTTTCATCACCCCCAAAACGAAACTGCAGGGGCCAGCCTGCTGGTGTAGTGGTTAAGTTCGCACACTCCGCTTCAGCGCCCTGGGGTTCGCAGGTTCAGATCCCGGGCGCAGACCTATCACCACTCATCAAGCCATGCTGTGGTGGCATCCCACATAAAATAGAGGAAGACTGGCACAGATGTTAGCTCAGCAACAATCTTCCTCAAGTAAAAAGAAGAAGATTGGCAACAGATGTTAGCTCAAGGCCAATCTTCCTCACAAAAAAAAAAGAGAGAGAAAAAAGAAACTCCATAGCCATTAGCAGTCACTCCCCATTCTCCATATCCCTGGCCCTGGCAACCACTAATCCACTCTCTCTCTCTGTGGATTTGTCTATTCTGGACATTCCATGTAATAGGAATCTGACAATATGTGGTCTTTTGTAAGTGGCTCCTTAACGTCATGTTTTCAAGGTTCATCCATGTTGTAGCACGTAATGTATTTCATTCCTACTTATTCCCAAATAATATTCCCCTGTATTGCTATACCACTGTTTATTCATTTATCAGTTAAGGACACTTGGCTTGTTTCCCCTTTCCAGCTATCCCTCTGAATTCTGAAGACACTTCTACGTATCTCCCCGCATTGTCCAGTTATTAACGCAGTCTGATACAACCCTTTGCGTGTGACTTTTAACTTTCACTCTACTATCTTTCACAATACCCTCTCCATTCTTAGTGCTGAAGTTTTGTGATGGTGCCTTGGTGTGTCATTTGTCATTTACTGTCCTGGCCTCTCAACGGACCCTTCTAATTTAGATACCTGAGGCTTCAAAACCAGGACATTTTCTTGTATTATTTCTTTATAGTTTCTTTCTTTCCATTTTCTTGACCACTTTTGGAATTCATATTATTGGATGGCTTGAATACTCTAATTTTCTAATCCTCTCCTATTTTTCATTCCTTTGTATTTTTTTTCTCATTTCTGGGAAATTTCCTCAACTTTATTTTCTAAACTTTCTGTTAAACTGATTTATGTGTGTGTGTGTTTTCATATGAAAATGGTCATCAGCATTCTAAGTGACACGTCTGAGTATTTTGTTCTAACAGTAAAACGTGAACATTACTCACTAAGCAAGCTTTGAAATAAAATTTTAAAGGATAGTTAAGAGCTAATTTTCACACATAAAGGATCTCCAATTGCAGGTTAAATTGTAGGCACCTTCTGCTGCATAATAGCCCATAATCCACTTTATGCATCATCAGTTCTCATGTGCTTGTCCTCTTACACTCGCCACTGTGTCACTTGGGTAAGTTGGCCCCTTCAGCAGAGGGCAGGGAGACACTGAGAGAGGAGCTACCATTTTTGCCTTGTCTTATACGATATTTTGTGGAAGATGACCGCAAAGCTGTAGAGTAGAATGTCCCTTAGGAATGACACGTTCTTGTAACCCTCCCTCTTGCTGACCATCCCCGAAGCCTTTCATTTTACCGGGGATGTGATAGAAACGAGGTGATTTAGTGCACACATTCTGAAGCCAGAGGGACTTGCTTCAAATACTGACCCTGCCCTTAGAAGCTCTGGGACCTTGCTCCTTAACGCCTTCTGCCTCAGTTTCCTCATCTGTAAAATGCAGTTAATCATAGAAGCCACTCATGCTGTGGTTGTGAGAGTTAGATGTGTTAATATGCGGAGAGCACGCGGAGCAGGGCCTGGCCAAGAGATCAGTAAGCCCTTCTGTATCCCCGATCCTCTGGTATTAGTTTCCTATTGCTGCTCAAAAATTTCCACAAACTCAGTGGCCCAAAACAACACAAATGTATTATCTCACAGTTCTGGGGGTCAGAAGTCCTAAAATCAAGGGGTTGGCAGGGCTACGTTCCTTCTGGGGGCTTCAGGGGAGAATTTCCTTGCCTTTTCTGGCTCCAAGAGGTTCTTGTCTGGTGTACCTTGTCTTGTGGCTCCTTCCTCCATCTTCAAAGCATGTCACTTCAACCTCTGCTTCTGATATCACATCTCTGCCTCTGATCCAACTGTCTTCCTCTTCCAAGCACCCTTGTGATCACATTGGGCCCACCCAGGTAATCCAGGACAATCTCTCACCTCAAGATCCCTAATTTAATGACCTCTGCAAAGTCCCTTTTACCACGTAAGGTAACCTTCTCACAGGTTCCAGGGATCTGTGGACATCTTTGGGGGAGCCTTATTTTGCCTGCCACAGCTCTCTTGCCAGGTTGGTGGCAATGTCCCTCTGTGTTACATAATATGAGATGATACTCAAGCGCTTGGTAAATACAGTGCCCATGCCAATCAGATGATGATGTTGATAAAATGTCTTATTGCTATAAATCGTATTGGTTAGTATGTCACTTAGTCCTCAAAGGCTGATAAGTAAAAGTACGATTATGTTTATCACACACATTTCATTTGTCAAAGAATTAATTCCCTATTGTTTACAACATGCAGTGCAGTTACTTTTAATGTTTGTTTTAATTTTAAGGGGAACGTATAATTTTAAAGTGCTTTGATCTTTGCAATTTCCTGAAATATACCGGCTTGTCCTGAGGCCAAATGTCATAAAGGCCAGAGAGTGAATACATACTTTTCAGAATTAATCATACTCCCTTCTGTGCTCATACCGAAAGCTGCTTGCACCTCTCTAGAGCAAAGCCACCCAAAATGAGGTCTGCCGACCAGTGCCTTCTGTGACCTGTTCCTTACTCGTCTGCAAGTAGGTAGTTGAGGAGCTTAAGCCAGAATATAGGTTAACCAGCCAGCTAATCACTCCCTTTTGTTCACTCTGTGTGTGTGTATGTATATATATCTTATGTATATAATTTGTTTTAATAGACTTTCTCAATCAAAGCAGCAGCACATTGATTTACATTCCAGCACAAGCTCCTTGTTTTATTGAGGACCAGTCCCAAACAACTTGTGGGTCTGTTGCTTTGATTAGCATTGCTCTGGAGGACTTATTTCATTCTGCTTTGTATTGGGATTAGTTGCTGTTATTTATTTTATCCCATATATTGCTCAAGAATCTTTCCTGTGATGCTCATCATCCAGCCTGTCTCTCCCCTACACACATATGCGCACTGCTACTGCTGTGCTTGTTAGAGTTTCATGGTCAGTCTGACCACAGGGAACCTGCCCCAGGTTGGACAGTCATGAGCCCAGATGCCATCAGGCCATGCTGAGGTGGCGTCACACATAACACAACCAGAGGCACTCACAACTAGAATATACAGCTACATAGCGGGGGTGCTTTGGGAAGAAGAGAAGAAGGGGGGAAAAAAAGAAGATTGGCAACAGATGTTAGCTCAGGTGCCAATCTAAAAACAACAAAAAAAGTTATTCCCTCTTTAGATTTGTGGATACTGAAATAGAATGACCAGGGGCCGGCTCTGTGGCCGAGTGGTTAACTTTGCGCACTCCGCTGCGGTGGCCCGGGGTTCAGATCCTGGGCTGGGACATGGCACCGCTCGTCAGGCCACATTGAGGCGGCGTCCCATATCCCACAACTAGAGGAACCTGCAACTAAGATATACAACTATGTATGGGGGGTTTGGGGAGATAAAGCATAAAAAAAAAAAAAGATTGGCAACGGTTGTTAGCTCAGGTGCCAACTTAAAAAAAACAAAAAAAAGAAAGACCAGACTTCTTGCTTACATTATGTTTTGAACATCTGAAATCTAGGAATGCTGATATCTGTCATTTTCTGTAAAATATTCCTCCTGGTACCAAGATCTGATCGGCTGGTGAGGAAAAGGGAAAATGTGTTGCTCTTCTTCATCTAGTATGATCCTTGAGTGTAGTTAAAAAGACCACAAAGGCATATACACGCATGAAATCCAGTTATATAAAATTTTTTAAATATAAGTTTGCATGTGCACAGAAAAAAAGTGATCAACAAAAGAAAGAGGAGTCAGCATTGCCAGTCATCAGAGAAATGAAATTAAAACTACAATGAGATAGCACTCTACACCTGTTAGAATGGTCGAAATTAATAAGCCGGTGAGGATGTGGCGGAAATGGAGCTCTCAATACACTGCTGCCGGGAATGTGAATGGTACACCACTCTGGAAAAGAGCTGGGCAGTTTCTGAAATTTAAGCATACCCCTGCCATTCCATTCCTGGGTATTTACTCAAAAGAAAGAAAAGCCCATGTCTGTACAAAAACCTGTACATGAATGCTCACAGCAGATTTGTAATAAGCACAAACGGGAATCAGCACTATTGTCCATCAACAGGTGAGTGGATAAACAAGTGGTGGTACAGCCATACAATGGGGCGCTACTCAGAAAATAATAAAAAGGAATGAGCTATGGAGCTACTGAAACGCACAAGAACGTGGATGAATCTAAAAATAATTTTGTTGAGTGAAAGAAGCCAGACTTAAAAAAGAATACATACTATATGATTCAACTTATATAAAATTCTAGAAAATGCACACTAAGCTATAGTGACAGAAAGCTGATCAACGGGAGGCTGGGAAGGGGTCGGCAGGATGGTGGGAGGGAGGGGCTACTGAGAAGCAGGAGGACACTTTTGAGGGTGACAATAAATTCACTATCTTGCTTGTGGTGATGGTTCTGCCAGGGCGTACATCTGTCAAAATTTATCAAACTGTATGCGTTACGTGTGTGCAGTTGATTTTATGTCAATTACACCCGAAAAAGAGAAAAGAGAGAAGAGAAAGGGTCAGAGGAAAGGGAGAAATAAGGGGAGGAGAGGCAGCAGGAGCAAGAAAAAAAAGCAGATGCAAATACCACATCCAAAACCTAGTCTCCCCCAGGCAGTCTCCCTGGGCAGCCACCCGCTCTGGTCTTGGAGTCAGGAGCCCTCCTTCTGAGGCCCAGCTCTGCCGGTCACTGCCTCTGACGCCTCAGGCAAATACTTAATTAGGGTTGTTTGGAGGTTCAAGCAGGAGAGCAAACTTTTCTTCTTCTGTAAAAATCCATATAAATGTTTGCAACAGCATATGCATGGCTGTGGATACTGCTGGTGATATTCGGATTTGCTCATCAGTGGACTCAAGCTTTCCCAAACACAGTTTTGTGGTGACAGAGGATGGGTTCATCCCAGAGTCCCTGGAACCATCTGTCAGAGATTCTGCAGCCACGCTTTGTGGAAATTAAACTACTCCCACTTGATCTGGGCTAGTCCCCTACATTGCTGTGGTAAGATCAGGCCACGTTTTAGTTCGCATTGCACAGAAGTGGATTTGACCAACAATGTGCAGATAGTACTGCCATTTCAGGGAATCTGTGGCACCCTTTCCTACAAACCCCCATGAGCTGAAAAAAAAAAGAAGCAAATAAAGTATGTTTTAGTATTCTATATCGCTCACTCATGAGATGTGATCAGCCCAGAATTGCCAGTTACATTTTTCCACATTTCAAATTTGTCTTTAGGACTTTTAGCCTGATTTACTTTTTGTTATTAGTATTTTTATTAACAAAAGGTGTACTATTAATGCATTCTCATAATAAAAGACCAGCCGTGAACCAAGCCTGGGTCTGCTTCCAGTCTGCTAACGCAGCCCATGAAAATACTAAACTCAATTATTGGCCACAGAGAATTTTCAGAGCCTAGGGCAGAAAGTGGTCCTGTGTCCCTTATAACAGATTTCTCATCAGCATTTTTCTCCCCATCAGCATTTTTAAGAGACGAACATTTCTACCAAAGGATGACAGATCTACAACTGTTTCTGCATTACTTTTGAATTTTGTTTTGCATTTCGCTGCCAAGGTGGCTTCTTGGAGAACATCGCATCTTAGCCAGTCAAACACTGTTAATTTTCTCAGTTTGCTTCTTTATTTTTGTGATTTAGAGATGCTGCTTCATGAAGTCGGTTGTTTCTTCAGACATCTCTAAAGAAATGCTCTTGCCCTTAGAGAGAAAGCCAGCTTGTTTCCTCTCTCTCCCTTTCTCTCCCTCTTTCAGTGCACTAACAGCTTCCCAGGTAGAGGCAGTAGGACCACATCAGAGGTATTGCTTAGGCTTCTATTAAATAATAAACTAGTGGGGCCGGCCCGGTGGCACAGCAGTGAAGTTCACACGTTCCGCTTCTCGGAGGCCCGGGGTTCACTGGTTCAGATCCCAGGTGCGGACGTGGCACCGCTTGGCAAAACCCATGCTGTGGCAGGTGTCCCATATATAAAGTAGAGGAAGATGGGCATGGATGTTAGCTCAGGGCCAGTCTTCCTCAGCAAAAAGAGGAGGATTAGGCAGCAGTTAGCTCAGGGCTAATCTTCCTAAAATACTAATAATAATAGTAATAATATAATAAACTAGTTATTATCTGTCCTAACTCCTCCCTGCATTTCTCTGCAATCTGGAGATCCTGGATCACTTGAAATCTACTTTCACACATTTGCTTGGGAAGAGAGAACCACTGGACTGCATTATCATAGTTTCTACAAGTTATTTTTTCTAGCAGTGACATTTTCCCCTTTCTACACAGGAGATTCAAGTAGTTATTTCTCCAATTCAATTAACAATTAGATTTGAATTCTGCAACCAACCGCATCCAGGTCCCAGGGTTCTAGTGCTCCAAATCTCAACTAAGGCAAAGCCCTGCATTGTTGAGACTTAACTAGTTTCTTCTTATGCATTTTAACATTTATTATCTGGGATTAATCTGATTTATGCACTGGAATATATTACAAAGTACTGAGTTAACTAAGTACTGCTTTTTCATTTTGCTGTTAGTTTTTATTTAGAATCTATTTTAAAATTTAAACCTGGAATGATCTGAGCAGGAAAATGATTTCACTATCCCCCATTTTATATAAAATCTTTACAGGAAAAGGACATAGGATTTATACGGGGGGATCAAGACTGGAGAAATGGTCCAGAAGATGCAATTTTCTCAAACATCTAAACATGCCTACTTCCCACGGAAAGCCCAGGATCTGCCACGGCAGGGGCCATCACCACAAAAGCCATGATGCGTATTTTGCGAGTGAAAACAGTTGAACAAAAGCGAAGTGCAACCTTCAGTACCGTCATCAACTTTAGGCCCCTTCATGGATGAGCTGGAGATGAAAAATAAACACCCCTTACCTTTCACAGAAACAGATTTTTAGCAAGCTAAGTGAACACAGCTTAGGAGCTAGGGCGTCATCAGCTCCTCTAGCTGATTAGTAACAAGACACACCAGCAGGCATTTACTCAAGAGGCCATCAATGTTGGCCGATTGTGTGTGAGGCTCGGTGTCGGGGCAGGGGACACAGCAGTCACAGACCTTGGCCTCGAGTTAGCCAGTAGTCATGGAGAGGAGGTCATCCCCTGTGACGGCTGCCTGGACCCCACGCATCTCTCGAGGAGTGGAGCTTGGCAAGCCACGTACAACAAGGCCCCGAGCGCCTGTTCACATTGTGGATGGAGATGACCAGTGTGTGTCCTCTTGTTTCCTTTACCTCTTCTCAGATGCAGGACAGATTCTAATCCTTTACATATTTCTTAAAGAACCAGTTTTGTTTCTGAGATGTTTAAAACTTTTCATGCAGCTTTAAATCTCTGAGTATCCCCACTGGCAGCAATTATTTCTTCGGGTTACAGAGAAGTCAGCTGGACATGAGATTTATTTGAGTGCCTAGCTCACCAACCCCAAATTGAGGGGGAATTTCCCTAAAACCTATCTATTTTTAAAATTGAAAATGACACTGTGCAGTACAGTAATCTCTAGTCTGGCTCGCAGGACTTCTGAGGAAGTAAGGTGACTGATAAAGGGCAGCCAGGTGCAATTGGAGGAGCCAGCTTGCATTCCCTGTATTTCTTTGGTAATTTTTTTATTGAGGTAACATTGGTTTATAACATTATATAAATTTCAGGCGTAGATCATCATATTTCGATTTCTGTGTAGACTACATCATGTTCACCACCCGTAGACTATTTACCATCCATCACCGTATATCTATAGGGCCTTTCTCTGAGGGTGCAAAGGTGCTGAACACTAATACCAACAAGACCACAAGTCTCCCAGCTTCCCAGAAGCCAGAGGCCACATTTGCAAGAACAGTCACAATTGCAGACCTCGTCAGTTTGAGAGGTGGGGCACAGGTCATTTTGAAACTCGAACTCTCCCCCTTGACTGGAAGCTCAGTGGTGGGGGTGGAGGGTGGCACAGCTTCCCTGTTCACATAAATAAAGCTGACTGCATCCTGCTTATAGCTTTGGGTGGCGGGACGCCTTTTAGTCCCAAAATTAAAAGAGCGAGGCTTCTGAGGCCAGAGGAATGGCAGTGGGAAAGGAAAGTGGTTGGGGTTAGGTGGGGGCGCTGGCTTTGAGGAAGCAGAAGTCAGCTGTTTCAAAGTATGGATTAGACACCTACTCCAGGTGTTCTGAAACAAGTTTCCCAAAGTACTCAGCAGTCTGCATTCCTTTCCACAGCTAAGAAAAGTGTCTCTCCTGGCTTCGGAAGAATCATAAAAAAATTGCCACTCCAACCCCCTCATCTTAATCCCTCGCCATTTGGAGAACAATAGAGAAAACGCACCTGACAAAGGTGTTGGGCAAATGCCACAGCAGTTCCTCTTCGCTTTGTGAAGAGCATGGTGGGAACTTTATCTCCGTTCTTTCTTCAAGTTTCGAGGCGCAGATCAAGGCAAGCCCCTGACTCGCGTTTCTTTTGGAAATGCATAAAGCCAGTGGAATCACCTGAGGCTGGTACCTCTAGCCCCAGTCCCCCCACCTTTGCCCCAACACTTTCTGTAAACTTGAAGTTATTTCTCTTTTTTGGATCTAACTTTTTCGCCAGACAAGACTTGAAAATACAGTGACACTAAGAAGTCTTTTCACATGCCTGGTAGGAAGGACACTGCCTATTTTGAAGTGGCTGCAATTCAGATGTTCTGTCAGACAATCACACTCAGCGAACAGTACTAAAGCATCATCCGATATACCGAACATTACAAGTCTTATCAAATGACTTTCCTCCACGTATTCTCCGTAAATTGTGTCAACGATAAAAACGGACTAATTTCAAGCAGTAAAATCTAGGAGATGTGTTCATATGGGAAAGTTCGAATCACATCTTATTCTTCTAGTAATTTTTGCAAGAGCCAACGGTGCGATGATTACGCAACAGAATAAACTGAGGATAGGAGGGCCTGCCGTTCTGGCTTTTTTTCTTTCACCTGCTTGAAGCTGAGATCATCCAAAGGGAGAAAACCTGAATGACAAGCAGGAAGATGATCTTCTGTAAAGGGCTTTAATGTCCAAAGTGAATAAACGCAAAACTTCACTGGTCAGTAATAGAGACAGACACGTTGTATATAACGTAGCTCGCATCTGTCCAAAATGAGGCAACACGTCAGCAGTTTAACTTCCACAGTCAACATGCTATGCCTTATTGACCAGGACCCTGGTCAAACGTCAATAGTAATGTCAAAAAGTGCAGTGACATTAGGAAACTATTAGCATAGAGTCCTAATTCCCTTTGTTTTACCACCACTGCTAATACAGATTTTCCTTAAATGTCAGTGTCACTTTTAGTTTTATTAAAAAGCAAATTGTCTAAATAAGTCTCTGACAGAGGACTTAGCTTCATACCAGAAAAATGAATGAAGTCATGGGACAAGTAATTTTATTTCACGGAAAAGGCTGGAAAAATTCCAACACATAACATTTCATCAATTCAACAATCAGTTATTAAGTGTTCTTGCCTCTTCTAAAGGGACTGAGGCCTCAGCCCTGGCACCAGTGTTTCTCACCAGCACCCCTCTGCCCTGTAAGGGGTTTCGCCTCTCAGCCCCGCCTGTGGACAGCTTTGGACCGGAGTACAGACCCGGAACTCACTGAGCTCATGGGCGAGCAACAGGCCTGCTCCTTCCCCGAGTTCAGCTCCCCCCCTCTGACAGGCCACCCATGATATCCTAAGATATCAGTTACTTTTGTCCCAGCCTCCGTCATTTTTCTCAGAGCTCCTCTGCCTTCCTTTCTCAATATTCACCCAGCAAATATTTACTGAGCACCTACTCTGTGCCCAGTGCTAAGCTCCATCCCTAGGGGTGAACAAAGCAGACACAGTCCCTCCCTCCTGGGGAAATCCACAGGGCAAGCCTCAACCAAATAGTCACACTAACACGTCCTAGTTCCCACCCGGGAAAGTGCCGGGAAGAAAAGGTAATATGAGACGATTATAAAGGAGCCCCCATCTACCCTGGGAGGAAGGGGAGGGAAGAAGCCGGGACCGCTTTTCTGAGGATGGGGCTTGGGGCTGGCATCTGAACAACAGGTAGCAATTAACTGGCTGAAAGACTGGGAAGGTGGTCCAGGCCCAGGAAGCAGAACTTGCCAAGACCCTCAGGAGGCAAGAAGTATTATTTCTCTTTTCTTTTCCTAACTCTGAGTTACCTCTTATAATTATCCCCAACAAAAGAACTTGGAAAAAAAAAAGCGCATCTACAAGAACTGAAATTCTTGCAGCTGAGAAATGTTATCCCGAAGTAAGTTCAGGAAGGGGGGAGTTTCACAAAGAGGACACAGGGTTTGGGGAGGTGTGGTGCTGACTGCAAATTGCACCCTGGTGCTCTCTCCTTTCTTTTAGTACAAGAGCCATGCCCTGCCCACCCAGCCCCTTGTTTCAGCAGCACACAGGCCACCCAGCTTGAGACTACATTTCCCAGCTTTCTTTGCAGCCAGGTGTGCCCACGTGACTAAGTTCCAAGGGGATTTAAGTGGAAACGAATGTTGCTCCCTTTAAGGGAAATTGCTTGTCTTCCATTTCTCCGTCCCCTGTCCCATGTTCTTTTCTAACAGAGAAAGTGCCTGGGTCAGTGGGAAGCCTCTGGCGCAGAGGCATGTCCCACATCAGGTCTGTTCCACCGGAGAGAAGGAGTCCACTGTAATCTTGTATTTGAGGGTCTCTTTGAAAGTTAACTTGTCCCCTGATTAATACCGGAGTAGCTATCTTATTCAATTGTTTTGTCTTCACAAATGCCCAACAAAGCAAAAGTCACAACCAAAGTCATAATGAAAAAGATAAAGAAATCTGATTACACAAAAATTTTGTAGATTAGCAAACACACCACAAGCCACATCAAATGCCAAATGACAAAATTGTAAAACAGTATTTGCAATACACGACAGACTAAATGCTAACATCACACACATTTTACTAAGTGTTTATCATCTGTCAGGCACTGTGCTGGGTGCTTTCTGAGGACTGTCCTGATTAATACTCACTATAACCTTGTGTGGTAGGTGCTACACAGCGCAATGATTAATCATGGGCTCCAAAGTCACCACTGACTCGCCGTGTGGCTTTGGCCAAGTGACCTAAAATGGGGATAATAGCATTTTCTTCCTAGGATTGTTTATGAAAATTAGATGAGACAGTGTTGCTGTGAACAGTCGGGCAGGGTGTGCCCTGGATAAGTGGAACTCCTAAAGTAATGAGTAGAGCCGAAATCCAGTGCCTGTACTCCAAGCCACGTGCCCTAGTGGCCGCTGGGCCTACCCGTCCCAAGGGGAGGGGTTAATGCAAGGATTCTTACAGATGCGTAACAAAAAGTCAAACAGTCCAACAAAAATGGGCAAAGGACATTGTTCACAGAAAAAGAATCCACATATGAAAAGATATACAAACTCGCTCATAATTAAAGAAATAAAAAATAAAACAATAAATGAGGTACTTTTCATCTAACAGATTAGTAAACTTCGGTTATATCCAGTCTTGAATAAGGATGTGAGGAAACAGTCTCTCATGCTGTTGATGGCCATGCAAGTTAGCGTGAGGCTCCTTCCTACGCAGAGTTTCAGAACTTCCCTTGAATTCCAAATGAAATGATGCCTTAAATACTCAGGGTTTCTGATCTAGAACAACTCTGGTGGTGTCGACAGTTAGCCAGCTGATCCTGGAAATGTGCAACCTTTGGCCAGTCAGTGGCTTGTCACTACAAACAGGTTTTCTCTGAGGTTTTCATATTTATTTTAATTTTAGTTACCAAGATATTTTTATTATTTCGGTGCTCAACAATAAGAAAAGGAGTGCTTTATTTTATACCTTGTATTAGATTTATCTTGGCTATTGGGTGCTAAGATGCAAAGTTTTAAAATAATTGCCTTTAAGCAACAAAACAAAAAAATGTTAAAATGAGTGTTTAAAAATCATTCTATATAAATCACTCACTCCCCTTGCCTCTTAACAAGAGACTAAACAACATAATCTTTTATTGAAGACTCAGCGTCATCATTAGTGAATATCAATGACTCTGTCATCTGAGAACTCAACACCAAACTGTTTTATATTATCTATAAGACCAAGTAAATTAAGGGGACTATTTAATAAATGATGTTGGCACATCCAGGTGGCCTTCTGAAAGAAATAAAATTGGATCCTTATCTCACATCCAGATGAATTACAATGGATTGAAACTTTGCATATAAAAAGTGGAAATGTAAAAGTATTAGAAGAAATCACGGGCGAATTATTTTATAGTCTCAGAATGGAGAAGGCCTGACAACTCTGACACAAAATCTAGAAGCCCTTAAAGAAGATATTGGTATTTGATGATATAACAATGATACCTGCATGGTCAAAAACAAAAACAAAACAAAAAAACTGCACGGAGCTGGCCGTCAGCTGAAGCCTGTGCACCTTTCTTGAAACAACAGCTTTCCGTCACACCGGAAACTGGTTCCTTTCAAATTCACTTATCTTTGTGATGTGTCACTGTGTGTACGTGTGTGTTTGTCTATTAAAACCCATTAAAAAAACAAAAAAATCCCACTGAAACAAAGTCAAAAGAGAATATTGGGAAAAATATTGTAACTCATATTATAGACAAAGGGCTCAATCTCCCAAAAATAAATGGAGCTCCCAGAAAGATAAGAAATTTACTATAAGATAAGAAATTTACTAAAAGATAAGAAAATTACTAATACCTTAAAGGAAAGTATTATTACAACTCCCACAAAACCTTCTTCCAACCTAATCACTTCCCTTTTATGCTTTTCCTTAGCCGGGGGCACCTTGAGGGTAGGAACTCTGTCTTTTTTTCTCTTGTGCCTCGTCAAGGATCTGGCACATTATTGGCACCCCATTAATTTTTCACCAAACTAAGAAGTTTCATATGTTATATATTGAAAAGTCGAATGTTTCATTTGCAACCACTTGGCCAAATATTCTCTCATGAATAAGATTGGTCCAAATAATGGTTTACGGAGGAAACTCGTATTTTAATTTTTCCAGCATGGAAATGTCCACTTATCTTTGTCCTGTGTTTCTGATCTGTGCCTTATCCATGAGCAAAGGCAGTATACTTCATGCCCAGGTTTATCAATTCAAAAAATAAAAAATAGGCAATGATAAAAACCACCATGAAAACTTAGTACTTTACACATTTTCACTTTTAATCCTTCGGACAATTTAGGCGTTGCCATCTATATTTATACACAAGAAACTCAAGATTCAGAGATTCGAGTAGTTCTTTAGCTGGTGGTACTGTTCTCTAAGCTTAATAAGCAGCAAAGCTGAGATGGGAACCCAGGTCTCTCCGACTACAGAAACCAGAGAACTGAAACTTTGCTCTATTGCCAAAAATGCTTCTGAGGTCCTTTGTCAGAGGCTCATGGGAGGCTCTGCTGTAGAAAGGCAGATTTAGCCAGCATTCCACAATGATTTGTGCTCTCCGTATTCAAGTTTATTCCATTTTTAGCTCCCCAGGCTCTATTTGGGATAAGCCACCTTTTTTTTTTTCTTTCAAAATATATATTATTAATGCATTGATATGAAGAGCTCCTTGATTATTTCCATATCTTGTATACTCTCTGCTCCTTAGCAAGGCTCTCAACTGTCTGCCTCGGCCCCTCCACTTCCCAGAGATGCTACAGGCACATGCCTGCTAGTCACGGCTCTCTCCGTCATCTCCAACAGAGACAAGGGGAGGACCCCTATTAGCTGAAAAAGACTTCGATTGTTTCTGATACCCCTCTCTGATCTCCCCAACTTTAGAATTAGTGCCTTATCATTTATATGTATATATAGGCAAGATTTTACCTCATTTTTAAAGTTTTTAATAGGTGATTGTGCTCCCAAACTCAAGTATCAGGATCATTGGAGGGTGGAGGTTAAAAAGTAAGCAGCCCGCAGGCATCCCACCCTGGAGACTCAGACTCCATGGGGTGGGGCCAAGGAATCTGCATTTTAACAAACTCCCTGAGTGACTGTCACAGGAGTGAGAAGCACTGGTTGAAAAATTAGGTCAGTCCAGCTTCTCCAATCTCAGCCTTGGCTGGGTGGCGTCAACCCAAGTAGATCCAGAGTCAGGAAGCAGCCACAGGGTCAAGGTTGTCACGAACATTATCACCATCATTATTACCATCAAAAACCATCTATCCTTGCCTATTATAGGAAAGGCAATTACCAAGCTCAAAGAGTAGGATCAAACCAAAGGGCCCCAGGATAGAAAGGCTGCTGGAACTGGGATTAGAAGAATGAATCTAGGTTCAGTTGGAGGTCGGTTAAGAAGAGATGCAGTAAGTCAGTAAAATATATCTGATGCTTATACAAAGATTTTATATATAATGGAGTCTAGCAAACTGATGAAGCCACCAATATCGTAAAATCGGCCAAATTTTGTGTGTTTATCAGACACAGGCTGAATTAAGACCATGGTTACATCTTGACCCGTCAACTCATACAACTGAAGAGAACTGGTTTTTCAACTTACTGATTCACTCATGGCAAAGCATCACGAGGCTTGGGAGCAGCGCTTTGGGGAAAGCATGGAGGGTGCTAGAGCCATGGCTAGTTGAACAGGTTGGAGAATGGACTCCCTTCATCCAGGCTGGACAGCCAAGACCATCCATTATTGCGTACACTGGGGAAGTCTTGGCCACAGAAAATAGGCAGGAAGATTCCAGGAGGCAGTTAAAATTGTCAATTATGTTAAGCACAGGTCACTGAATTCTCAACCTTTTCAACTTTGAGAAGTATTGGGCAGTGGCTACTCCTTCATACTGAAGCTCCACACCTGTCTTTTCAAGATGGGAGAAGAAGTAAGTCTTTCTAGAAGAAAATTTCTATCTTCATGGACATCGTATGCATGACTGGGTGAGGATTTGCAAATTAGCATATCTTGTAGATAAATTTTGCTCATTTGAAAGCCTAATTTATCCTTAAAAGACAAGCTTATTTCACTATTTCCAGGCAAGATAAAGTGACCTTGGGGATTGTAAGCCTGCAGTCTGGGTCACGTGGAGTGGGAGCCTTCTCCTTATCTGAGGCTATGTGGGAGCAGAGACTCATGGTTCATCATGTTTGCCTGGATCCAGGGCCAGGGTCTGTCATGCTCAATAAACAATCGAACCTGGTTATAAACCCACCTGAAATACTTGCTGAGAGTATTTTCCAGGGCATGAAAAAACATTTGACAGGATTGATAAAAGCATTTCACAAGCATCGTCCAGTGACAGTAATCAGGGCTCAAGAAATCCTTTCTCCATTCCTTTTTCGATGTTATCTTGGATTCTATCTTCACAAACTTACAAGAGATCCTAAGGATTACTTCAGATGGCTTCTTAAATCAAACATTTTTAAATAAAAGTTAGCCAAACCTATCAAATGGGTCAATTAAATATCTTTTTCCATTCCCATGTAAATACATGTAAACTGCAATTCTTCATGCTGTCAAAAAAAGTTCAAAAAACAGAATTTATTTTACCAATGTAGAATTTTGTCTTAATCTTAATTTTAAAATGAGCATCATCAAACTGAACATCACTTTGTTACCAAACTGATCCTAAGTAGTGCTGTTCTTATCGAGGAATTTATTTTCAGGTTTGGATCTTTCTTAATGAAATTAAGTTTATTCCTACTTGTATTACGCTATTTATGTTTTTATTTTTAAACTTTTTTGAAATTTAACAACATGATTTAAGGGAACAAATTCATCAGCAATTTAAAGATCCATTTAAATTGTTTACTTTCTATTTATGGCAAGTGCTATTTATAGTATATAGATATATCTATATATACTTTTTAATTTTATTTATTTATTTTTAAAGTTTGGCACCTGAGCTAACATCTGTTGCCAATCTTTTTTTTTTTTTTTGGTCTTCTTTTTCTCCCCAAAGCCCCCCAGTACATAGTTGTATATTGTAGTTGTGGTCCCGCTGGTTGTGCTATGTGAGACACTGCTTCAGCATGACCTGGCCACACCCAGGATCTGAACCGGTGAAATCCCGGGCCACCAAAGTGGAGGGCACGAACTTAACCACTCGGTCATGGGGCCGGCCCCTATATACACTTTTTAAAAATTTTTACAGTAGTGCTATATGGTTTCTTTTCCAAATAATGGAATTTAATTTTAAAAGTTGAACCAATTAGAAGAAAAATATTAAGTAATGATTAGCATAAGTGATATAGAGAACCATGAAGAGGACATTAGAATGACTGGATTAGGGAAATACTGAGCTTTAGAAGAGAGTGCAAAGCAAGCAGGGAGTGTAGACAAGCCCGGCTAATAAGCTACCTCTCCTAGGATCATGTATGCCATGTGTCAGTTTGGACCTTATCCTGAGAGCAGTGGGAGCCACTAAAGAGTTGAAAGCAGGAGGTGTCATGACTGGATTTGCCGTTTTACAAAGTCATTATGAGGGTGGTGTAGAGAGAGGATTGGAAGGCGACAAAAGGAGCCAGGGAGGTCAGCTAGGAGCCAACTGCAATAATCCAGGACAGAGATGATGGTGCGCTAACCCTTGATGTTCCCAGTAGGACAGAGAGAGGAAAGAACTACCATGCCATGACTTGGTCACTGAGGTAGAAGAACCCCCCATTTCTGGCTTAGATTACTGGGTCAATGGTGGAGGGGAGAGGCCCTTCACAGAGACAGGGAATACTGGAGAAGTGGGTTTTGAGAGAAGTATGATGGCCTGCTTAGACATGTTGTATGTGAGATGACTTGTAAGAAAACAAAGAGGAAATGTCCAGGAGGAGTTGATTGCTGGGCTAGGAGCTCACGTGCGAGATGTGGATTGGAGTCACCAGCACTTTCTTTTGAGAGGTAAAAACCCCCCTGTGTTAGTTTGCTAGGGCTGCCAGAACAAAGCACCACAGGTTGAGTGGCTTAAACAATGGAAATGTACTTCCTCACAGTTCTGGAGGTTAGAAGTCCAAGATCAAGGTGTCAGCAAGGTTCGGTTCCTCTGAGGGCCTCTCTCCTTGGCTTATGGATGGCCCTCTTCTTCCAGCGTCTTCACATGGTCTTCCCTCTGTGTGTCTGTGTCTATGTCCCAATCTCCTCAAGTCGTATTGGATTAGGGCCCACCTTAATAACCTAATTTTACCCTAATTACCTCTTTAAAGACCCTATCTCCGGAGAGTCACATTCTGAGGTACTAGGGATGAGAATGTCAATGTAGTAATTTCAGAGGGACACAATTCAGCCAATAACACCATCCTAACATTAAATCAAAAAGGAAATTTGTTATCTAATGAAATCAGGAAGTTCAAGGGGGTGAAGGAGGATCCTGGATAAAGGGTTTCCAATCTTAGATGCAGGATGGGTCTTCATTTCTGTCACTCAGCTTCACTTGGTGTCATCTGCATTCTCAGGCAGGGTCTCCCTCATGGTACCAAAGACGGCCATATCCGGACTACAACCTCTGCACAGGAACCAATTCCTGTGAAGAAAAACTTTTTCCTGATAATCCCAGCATAAGTCCTGAGGAAGATCTTAAATGACCGGCTCAAATCACTCGCCTGCCTCAAACAATCACTAGGGAGGGAAAAGTAACACTGGCAAGGCTGAGTCTGAGTCTCTAGCCTGTCCCTGCGCAATGGCCAATCCCACGTAAACCTTACAAACTGGGAATAATGGAAGCGTGTTTCTTTATAGAGTTGTTAAACAGACAATAACAACTACAACAAACCGCGCTCACTACATACAATCATTAAGCCACAGGAGGGGGCTGGCCCACTGGCGCAGCGGTTAAGTGCATACATTCCACTCGCCAGGTGGGATCCTGGGTACGGACATGGCACCACATGGCAAGCCATTCTGTGGTAGGCATCCCACATATAAAGCAGAGGAAGACAGGCACGGATGTTAGCTCAGGGCCAGCCTTCCTCAGCAAAATAGGAGGATTGGCAACAGTTAGCTCAGGGCTAATCTTCCTCAAAAAAAAAAAAAAAAATAGAGGTACATACTCTTTGACCCAGCAAATCCCAGCTAGGAATTTACTATTATAAGCAAACAAGGCTATATTTTTTAAATAAGGAAATAATCCAAAGATCCATCAAAAATAGGTTAAATTCAAAATATTGCCTAACAGGTATGCAGGGGCACTAACAAATTAGAACAGGCACTGGCTATAAACCACCCACTCAAAGCCACACTGGTGGGTCCCCACTGAATATCCCATGAAAGGGAACTCCTGATGGACGAAATGAGGCAGACAAGTGCAGTAGCTGTGCATGTAAGCACCTCAAAACACTTTCTGGAGGAAAGCGTAAGAAACCAATGGCAAGTGGTTGCCTTTGGTGAGCAGGACTATGTAAAGAGAGGGAGTAGGAGGTTGTAGGGGTGAGACTTTTAATTTCCGTTTTACACCATTTAATGCTTTTTAACTTTTTAATTTATTAAGCAACACACAATAATCGAGCACACACAAATGTCAGGCACTGGGTGAGGCACTGGGGAAATAACAGAGGAAGTAATTTGAGCTGAGGGCTCCTCGCACGTCTCCTTGGCCAGCCTGCCTGGGCTTGAATCCTGACTGCACACTTACAAGTGGGAGACTGCATTTAATGACTTAACCTAAAAAAAGAGCAACAAAAGACACAGTCCCTGCCCTCATAGGACACCCAGGATAGTGGGTGACTGACCTGCAGAAGAGGAGTTGGTTATTGGAAATGAGGGGCCAGGGTGTTGGATGAGCCATCCAGGTGGATGCTGGCACCATCCAGTGTGATAGCAGGGCTGGAGGGCCTTCTTGCCTTGAGGAGGGAGGAGCAGAGGGATGCAGCCTTCAATTGAGATGGCCTCAGGACACCACGGGAGGATCCTGGGGGAGCCAGGATGCATTCAGGGCAGGGAGAGGCTCTGCAAGGCAAGTCATCCTAGGAGAGCTGAAGACACTCTGGGAGCCTGGTCTGGTGCAGAAGGAGGAATCTGAGAAGTTAGTTGAGGAAGCTCAAGAATGTGGATAATCAGTGAGAGCCAGAGGCCAGGAAGCATTCCAGAGAATTAGGGAGGAGAGAGGGAAGCAACAGGAAGAGGTGTAAGGTTTAAACAGGGGAGCCACATTCAATAACTTCGCTCAGTCAAAGGAACTGTTGGAATACCACTGTTTTGGCTGATAATTTTTCCTCTTAGTTTTCTGGATTAAGTACATGGAACTTCTGTGTTATCCTCAGATGCTTTAGGCTTCTAGAATACTCAGGATTCATTCTTTTTGCTACACTTCCTGGACCTAATGTTTGCAGTGGGAAGAGGGGCATGAGTCTTGGGGGTCAGCTGGTGTGTGGCTGGGTTGTCCCTGGGCCATGTCCCTGCTTCTGAACCTCCATGAGCTTGGTTTTTGCCCCACTCTGTGTTTGTAGCTCACTCCAGTGTTCCCTGACTTCCAGGTGGCTGAGTGGGTGACTGGCCAGGGCCATCTGGCCAACGTCAACATAAAAGGCTGACAAGGGAAAGGTATTCTTGGAACAGAAGATAAAGCCAAGGTGGTGGAAAGCTTGCTGCCTCAGTTTCCCACCAACTCTTAGACTAAGTAGAGCCCTAAATATTTGTTAAAGGAGCAAATGAATGGTCCCTCTGAGTTCTGTTTCAGTCTGCAAGTCATAGCCTTTGAGCTATGGACAGGTAGAGGTCAGAGGCTCTCCAGTTTGCCCCTCACTAAGGACACTACCGGCTCTAAAATGAGAACCAATTAAGTGGTCAGAAGCTGGAAAAAAAATGACAGCAAGTCAGGAATGAGGTAGTGGGTCCAGCTCCGGTTGTCTCAACATCTTTTCTTAAATAATCTCTTCTTTCCTCACCAAAACAATAAAGGTACTAATTAATCTTACATATTTTGGCCTATATGGTCAGGTCATTGTCACCTCATTATTCCAAAAACTGTGTCCTCAGATTACAATCCGAGTTCTCCCGCACTATTTTCTCACCTCCTTGAGTTCCTTCTTCAACTCCAGGTGCACCAGAGTTTTACTTTGTTATCTTACTCTGACCCCTTGTTTCACAAAGGCCAAACTTTCTTATTGACAACAAAAAAGCAGATATTTTCTAAAATGTTCTTTCCATTACTCTAGTAAATTATTTTCAGAGTTGGGCTTTTTCTCCACACCTGAGTAATGCTTCTATTCTTCACTATAGAAATTTTCCCCAGGTCCCGTTTTGGGTGTTTGTGGGTTTTTTGTGTGTGTATGTTTATACATCCTTGAATCAGCGTATTAATATTCCAACATGGCATTTGTAAGTTGTCTTTTATGAATTCAACATATTTTCAAAATCTATAATTTTTTTCAAAAGTTGATATTTGCCTAGCCTATCGTGGGCAAGATATTTAAAAAAAAAAACAAGGTGAATTACATGTAAGGATTCGTCTTCAAAGAGCCTCTGATTTACTAGAAGAGGTAAGATAGGTATAATAACGACAGTGCAAGGTAGGAAGCTAGGTAGGAGACACAGGTAAATTTCATGATTTCCTCCTGTGGCTTTTCCATAGATGACACAAGGTAAACCACGATGCTGACAATAGAAATGACTGACTCTGCCCACAGCTCGATGTTGTTCTAAGTTGGCAGCCATTACAAGTTAGGAGCACTGAGCTTATTTCCAATTTATATTACACACCTTTCTCTTCTTCTATAAACATGTAAAAATACTAGCAAACATTAACGTGCTAATGTTTCTATGATGCTATAAATTAATGAGTGTAATAAATTTTATATTCTGTTACAATATTTGTTAAAAATTACCACATTCCATTGTAAATCACTGTTGTTGCTCAGCCATTTCAAAGAAGCAACAAGAACGTTACCAAGTGTCAGTGGAAAATAAACAAGATATTTTCTCTGGGTTGAATAATTTCCCCAAACGGTTTATTTTCCAGTGATGAAAACACATAACAGTCTATCCTTCTTTTACACTGGCATAGATACATTAATCAATTGCCTTAATTACATCTTTTTGTGAAAAGGCAATTTGAAAAAACATGATAATGGGGAACTTGCATTTTAGGTACAGTTTTTATCCTGTTTATGTTTTTTTCAGTGTATCAAATGCTTTGTAAGTTTGTTTTCCTTTTTTAAAATTAGGGACTAAGGACTGGCCTGTTGGGGTAGTGGCGGAGTTCCCCGCTCCACTTGGGCTGCATGGGGTTTGCAAGTTCGGATCCCGGGTGCGGACCTACATACCGCTCATCAAACTGTGCCGTGGCAGCATAACACATACAGAGTAGAGGAAGACTGGAACAGATGTCAGCTCACAGACAATCTTCCTCACCAAAAGAAAAATAGGGATTAAGAGAACATTATTTTAATTTTGATATTTAAAAAACCCAGGCCACAACCAATAATAGTTTTAAGCTTATCTAATTAAGATGTGTTTGAAAATAGATAGAAAAGTATCTTTCAAACCCCTAGAGGGGGTATCCACCTCACAGATCCCTACATGATGTATGCTGTAACAGAGGCAAAGAGCCGCTAGGTGGCTCTGTCATTTTTAAATAAAACTAAGTCCGCAAAAGATAATGTCTACAGTAGCTAAGGAACAAAAATATCTCTACTAGGCAGAACCTTTAATCAAAGCAAGAAACAATAATCTGCTATCATGGCCTCTCGCTCAGAATAATTTGGAGTTAACGGGTTAAGAATTTGACTGAAAAAAAAAAAACAACCCTGAAAAACTGCAAAGTACGTATGGGTAAACAACTTGCTAAAAAACAAGGGAAGGGAGTAAACTCTTAAGGGTGTCAATTACCAAAGGGGAGCTGGTTTCAAATTTTTCCTCATTTATTGCCATCTAGGTTTCCAGTTTTCTTTTGGACTTTCTCTTTTTCAGTTTAGACCTTCAAATTTAAGAAAAAGTAGTATATTTGGGCATTATAACATTAAAAATTGTTTTATAATTTCTTGGATTACAGTTGCCATCCTTATTAACATCCCAAGGGAAATAACAAAACAAAACATCATTTTGGGTCATTTGGGGAGAAAAAAAAGCACTGTGCTTATCTAAATAAAGAAAACATTTAGACGCTTAAATCAAAATACAATTTAGGCAAACACTATTCCATTCGATAGTATCTGCAAGAGGTTGAAAGAAATACTGTGCTTCATAGTTGACAATAATTCCTGTCTGGTTCCGGAAAAGACGAAAAACAATTACATTTGAAGTGTGATTTGCATTTTAGGTACCAAAATTTGCTAGTTAAATATCTCTGCATTATGTTTTTTTAAGAAGTGAAATAACAGAAGACGATGATTTTCCCAAAAGTACATAACTAACTTTATCATGAAAATAAATGCGTCCGGGAAGGGGGTGGGGAGCGTTTCCGAATTATTAAGTATTCTGAACTGTCAGTATGCACTTGGCAGAAAAAAATAAAACTTCCCCCCTCCCCTCTCTTAAATGAGAACCTCAGACCTGTCACTTATCAAGAACACACTTAGGAATAATTTTAATGGAATAAGAAACAATTTTCTTCTTATTGTTGTTCGGAAGCAGTAAGTAACGATTGCTTGGCATGTGAAGTCGCCACAGTACTGGTTTTGTTTTTTTCCTGGCAGGAGCCGCATTTGAAAACTTACAAAAGTAGAGGGCAAGTCATACACCATAATTCGTTGAGACCGTTTTTTGTAAACGAGCGCTTCTCGCACTGTTTAAATTACAGTTGGTTTTAAAATGCTAATTCCGAACCCACTTATTTAATGTCTTTGAAAACGTTCACCCTTTTGTTTTTGAAGACGACAAATCACACCAAAAGACTGCACAAACCGGACATAAAATTTACAAACACTTGCCGAATGTGAACCAAAATATAGTTATTGCGTGTTTAGAGACAGAGTTAGAGAAATTAAAAACCGACTTCGGTCTCTCACATCACAGAACTCACTAAGAGAGGGGGACACACCAAGGATGCCCGTTAATATAACCTACCGTATACCCCCAAAGGGTTGCAATTCACGTCTATTATTTCCGACCGGGAGCCGGTCAGTTAAGACCGGACGTGAATCTCTTCCAACTCGATCACAAAAGGTGTACAGGCTTCAGGTAGAAAAACTGAAGCAGGGAGGCAGGTGCTCTAAGCGGCCACCGCAAGTTAACTTACGGACCATTTAGAAAACAGTTGCACTATTTCGGTTATCTTCTCTTTGTTTTAGTATTCGTTATTTTAGCTCCTTATTGGGCTAAGAATACGGTGGCTAGGAACGGGGTGCTCTTCGCCTTAAACCTGGAGGCGCCGGCGCCCCGCTGCCTCCCCGGGCTCCCCGCGCTCCCGGGCCCGCGAGGAGGGGCTGCAGGGGCGGGGCGGCCGGGCGGGCGGCGCGCGGCTCGGGCGCGCTCCCCTGGCGGCGCGGGCAGGTGGGGCGTGGCGGGGGCGTGGAGAGCCCCTGCCCGCGGGCCACCGCCCAGCCCCGGGCCCGGCCCGGGAGGAGCCGCGCCGCCGACGGTTATAAGAAGCCGGCTCGCAGGCGCCCCGCGCGCAGCCGCCCGACCCCCGCCCGGAGCACCGGTCGCCGAGCGCGGGCCGAGGCGGGGCCGCAAGGTTGGCCCCCAAAGGGATGCTCTCGCCCGAGCGGCGAGACCAGCCCCGCTCGCCCCTCGCCGCCGCCGCGCCGCACCCGCCGACGGCCGCCGACATGGCTCTCTACTGCGGCGACAACTTCGGCGTGTACTCGCAGCCCGGCCTGCCCCCGGCCGCCGCCGCCGCCACCGCCCCGGGCGCGCCCCCGGCCTCCAGGGCGCCCTACGGGCTGGCCGACTACGCCGCGCCGCCGGCCGCCGCCGCCAACCCCTACCTGTGG